>NW_024081112.1:1318394-1481723 GCF_003009895.1 Hyaena hyaena
CCATCCATGTTGCTACACATGGCCAGATTTCATTGTTTCTCATTGCCATGTAGTATTCCATGGTATAGATAAACCACATCTTCTTGATCCATTCGTCTGTTGATGGACACTTAGGCTCTTTCCATGTTTTAGCTATTCACATTGTATTTTCTTAAACAGACTCTTGATGTCCAAGATTCTTTCAGGTGGTCTGTGAAGTTAAAACTATTTTCATAATAGTACAAAAGCATTATTTACTTTTTTGCTGTGTTGACATTTGTATTGATAGTGCAAAAGCAACAAGGGTAAAACCGTTACCACCTTAGCATAAATCAAGATGGTGGCACCAAACTTTACTAGTTGGGAACAGGAAAGACCATTTAAAATTAAATGTAAATTATTGTTACTTAAAAATGATGGGCAAATTATGTTTGCATAAACTTAGGAATCTGGAACTTTTTTTCTTGAAAATAAATGAAGATTTTCAATTCAAGGAAAACAACAATGTTTCTTGCCAAAATTCAAGTTTTCAATGAAAGCTAGAATTCTGAAAAACATCTATCACTGCCAGTCTAATAATTTCTCAATAATTAAAGACATTTCTGATGAGATTAGAGGTGATAATGAAGAGGTTTTTGATATTGTATAATGAAGTAGGGCAACAGCTAAATATATGGATAACTCAGTGAGCCTATATTTTCCAAATGACCAATGCATGGTAGGTTATCAAAGCTATCCATGGGTTAAAGATCCAATCAGAATGTAAGGAAAACCAATGGATATTAATGTAAAAAACACAAAGTTCATTGATATCATTTTAGATTCTGCAGTGCTACCAAACTTTAAGAAATATCACCTGTTTATGTTTGGTGCAGAATCGAAGGATATCCTTAAGTATTTGATAAGGCTATGAAAATACTACTTCCTTTCTCAACTGTATATTTCTGTGAAGACATATTTTTCTTCTTATATTTCAACCAAGAAGAAAAAATTGCAACAGATTAGATGTAAAAACAGGAATAAGAATTCAATTTTCTTCTAGTAAGCTCTTCTATTAGAGAGATTTGCCAAAATATAAAATAATGCCACACTTCCCACTAAAATTTCTACTTGTTTTGAAAACAGAGTTTTTACAAAAAATGTTAGTCGTGTTAGTATGTAATTTTTAAAAGATTAATAATCCATAGTTAAAAATTTTTTAAAGTTTACTTCTCTAATATAGTAAATGCCAATAGACATAACCCACACAAACAAAAGCTCTTTAATATTTTTAAGAAACAGAGGGGCTCTGAGACAAAAGTTTGGAAACCATTTATAATTAGAAAGATTATAAACTTGTTCCGAGGTGATAGAATACTTTGACCTTGAAAAATTAGTTTTTATTTCCCTTCTTTCAATGATAAAGCCAACTTATCTCTTTTGGATTCTGATGGAAAATTCCATAATAGACTGTGTCAAAAATTACCCGGTTTGTCCCATGATAGATTTCATTGTGTGTTACTTATTATGTATTTGAAATACATTTAATGACTACATCTTTAGAGTTTACAAATACTTATACATGGCTTATATCCTTTACTCTTTTTGGCCGTTCCATGAAGGTAGGTTTTATTCTCCTTTTTGAGCTGAGGAAATGGATAATGAGAGACAAAAAGGGCTTCATCCATCTAGAAAGTGCTAGAACACAGAATCAAATTCAGGTCTGTAGACCTTCTGTTACTGTGCTCTTTTTGTATCTTTGGGTGGAAAAAGTATCTTTTGGTTATCATCAGCTTAGACTGTACACTTCAGTTTTTGTACAACAGAAACAAGGGCTGAGTATTTTGAGTTTGGTCAGAGGTCTTGACTTCTCCCAGCCAAGCCATATGGAATAGTGCTTTGTATATATTGGGTCCTGTTATTATTATTTTTCCTATTTAGCATAACAGTGTAATCCTGAATAAGGCCAGAGGAGCTTGGGTGTCACCCAGCTCTTAGGTCAAATATGAAAGGGCTCAGTCAATAAGACAGAAATAGAGGAATGACATACAAAAAGCTCCAGAACCACTGTAGGACTGAACAACAACAGAACAGTTTCCAGAGGTCATTCTATATATGCTATTGACCTACACCTCAACTCAGCATCCAAATTTAGAGGTGAGCAGATAGGACACTCTATCTATCCCTTTTCTGTTTACCAGGCCTGGCCCAAACCAGCATTGAATGGCACTGGACATCCTCCCCTTTAGTCGCTTCTTTCCTTCTACCATCTCAGGCTGCGGGGGCCAACATAATGAGTCTTGAGAATCCAGGCAAGATTTTTCAACCTTAGCTTTAAACACCATTTTCTCTGTTTTCCTAGTTTTGGTCCTATTTGTTTCACACTTGAATCCTCTCTCTGCTTACTCCCTTCAGAAAGATGCACTATTTGGATGAACCACGTAGGTCCTAATTAGTGTCTCTCTGGGGTCTTTCTGCCTCCACCTCAGTCCCACCTTGCTTGCAAACAAGGCAACCTGCTTCTGACCCAGGCTTCTGAGCCCTTCTTGCAGATGCAGGAGGACTCAGCACTAAATGGGCTAAAAAGAAGTCCCACAGTATGAGAGCATAAGTCAGACTTCCTGGTGGCTCTTGCAGAGCCCTTCAACTATATGATGTTCAGGGGCAATGCTGGTAAGCTTTTGCTGGGTATACAAGATGAGACAGATTCTGGAAGTTAAGATAGGTAAGAGTTTGTAGAAAGAGTAGTTCATTAGCAGAGAAATATTAAAAAAAAGTTTTAGTTTATTTATTTATTTTGAGAGAGAGAGAGAGGCATAGAGAGAGGGAGAGAAAGAATCCCAAGCAGGCTCTGCACTGTCAGCCATGGAGCTCAATCCCACAAATCATGAGATCATGACCTGATCCAAAATCAAGAGTTGGGTGCTCAACCAACTGAGCCACCCAGGTGCCTCCATTAGCAGAGAAACGTTAATGTATTCATTTATCTGTATGTTGATCCCAACACAGTATATGCACATATTGATACCAAATAAGAATAATGATCCTAACAGCTAGCACTCATAGAACAATCTCATAATTTTTCCTATATAAATACAACTTCATGGACCAATAATAAGATGATAATGACTCACTAAGAGTTTCAGATTGTTATAATAAATTTATCTCAGGGAGGATGGTTTGGTATTCATCAGAATGAAGACTTTACATATGTTATCTCACTTAATTCTCATATACCATGAGTTTGTTTATATTTTTCTTAGTTCTCAAATGAGGAAATTGAAGTCCTAAAGGTTTAGATTTTTTTTTTTTTCAGGGTCATGTCCAAAGTAATACAACCTATAAGTATCAGAACACAGTCAGAACATAAGATTTTCTGACCAGTCCAAAAGTTTGGATTCTTTTCAGCACATCTCCCTACCTCAATAATATTTCCATTTGATTGACAGCTTGGATGACTTAATGAAAAAATGCAGGTTTGATTAAGTAGAACAAGAAAAAATTAAGGAAAGTCAACAACCCCTTTGTGCTTTTTATAGACAAACTTCCAACTCAAAGACATACAACAAAGAGGTAAAAGGTCAGCCTCTGAGGTTAGATTGCTTGGTTAAAAGCCAGCTCTACCATATAGCTTTGGGCAAATTAGGTAACTTTTCTTTGTCCATGTGTTCTCATTTGAGAATAATAACAGAACCTATCTCCTTGAGTTGTTGAGGGAAAAAATTAATTAATACATATAAAGTGCGGAGAACAGTGCTTGACACATTTCATACACTCAATAAATACTGTCTATTATTAGCTAATATCTTTCTCTCCCTCCTTCTCTTCCTTCCTTCCTCCTCTTTTTTCCTCTCCGTCCTCAACCTCCCCTCCCTTTCTCTTGCCCTCTTCCTCTCTCCCTCCTTCCTTTTCTTCCATCCCTCTTCTAACAGGTTGAGTGGACAGTGTATAAGCACTATGAGGTCTTTCTAGCAAAGATGGTAAGACTCACCAAAGATGTCTCAGAGACCCAATCTTGAAGTTAAAAAATTTTTTTGACCGGGATTTAAAAATAGAACCTGGTGAGAAGCAATTCTTGCTGTGTCAACTTTTAGAAGGCTGTACTGAGAAAACCCAGCAGAGCTGTATTTTAAGAAGACCCTGAATGGCTTAGCTGCAGTTCATGGATACATCAAAACATCCCCTTGACGGTTCGCTTTCCTGTGAACCTAAAACCAAGCAACATGAAGAGTTCTGGCCTAACATCTCCCTTACAAAAAGCCCCTAACTCAGGTGCTGCTGTCAAGTAACTGGAGCAGAACCCCAGCAGTGAGCCTTGGTTGCTAACCCTTTTCAAGTTCATCTCTTTGTTAAATCTACTTTTAACACGAACTGGATTTTTATAGTATGTTTCAGGGATGGTGCAAAATATTAAGGATACAGAGAAAGAATGACTACAGATGGTGGATTTGGAAAGTAAGCAGTGAAAGACTTTGGTCTTGTCAATATCTGGGTCCTAGCCTTGTTTTTATCACTTTTTTCCCCTAAAGGGCCAATTATCTCAACCCTTTTGAGCTGTTTTTCCATTTTCAAAGTTGGGATTTGTACCAGATGATCTTTGATGTTGCTAATTCTATTATTTCTTTTTAAACTATTGGCAAGTCACTTAATTAGTAACAGTGATTAAGAAACAGGAAAATTGTTAATTAAAGAAAGAGGCTAAGCCTAATAAAATATAACATTAATTCAAATACTGAGGGGGAGTTAGTGCCTTCTACAAGCTTCTTCGTACAGTTCCTTCATTTCTGCAAAATCAGTATTTCCTAACCAACTAGAAGGGCCGCAACAAGCTTGAGTTTGCATTCTAATGCAACAAATAAAAGCAGTTGAAATTTGATGTGAAAACATGTTTCTCAAGAAGGAATATGTTGGTGCTCAATTGTCTTTACGTGTATGTGTAAATACCTGCTCAGAAAAACTAATCAGGCCACTAAGGTATAGAATTCACTGAAGAGAGTGAAAAGTGGAGACACAAATGTATTTAGGAGCCAAATCACTGGTAACAAGCATGAATGAAGATATCAGCAAGAGGAATGAAATTTCCATGGTCTGGCAAGTTGGTGTTTATATATGCATAAACTTGAATGCATATTCTTTGTGCTATTTTGGAAGATTCTTTACTAAAAAAAATCATTATCAAGATAAAAATTTAAAAGACAGACATATTATGTCACGAAGAATGGAGGATGGACTTGGAATACTTTTTCTGGCATTGGTCTTGGAACTGAATGAATTCACTGACATTTTTTTTTTTTTTTTTTTTTTTGCACAGGTCTCCAACAAAATCAACTCAGTGGTAGGAATACATTTTAGGCTGTGGAAGAGAACTAAGTTGCCTGACTACATCCACTACATGCAGCCAGGGACCATAGCTCATACTTGCCTTATCTGTCCAACTAGCACTGACTGTAGTTTCTGATACAGAGCAGACACTCAATTAAAATTAAAAGTTGATTACTTGATGGATAAGGATCGGCATCCCCCCCACCCCCTTAAGTAGTACTGTTGTATTGATGAAACCAACTGAATTAATCTATACCAACCTGCCTTTCCATTCTTTGTTCTCTTCTCCACCATTGGACTAAAAGTTAAACTTTTAAAAAATGCATTCAAATTTTTAAAATCACTTCGAACAGTTATACTAATTTGTATGCTAATATTAATATTAAAGATGAAACAGTTGAATCACACAGAAAGGTTAAGTTGTTCAAAATAAAAATTAATAAAAAGTAGATAATGTATGTCCTTAAGCATATTCCATAATATTTTCCTCTGGGCTCATACATTCAATAAAGAAATATAAATGCACCCTTTCTGCCCTCACCTCTTAATTTCCTCCTTTATTTATCACGTTCCTAATATGTCTCAGTCACTATACAATACTCAGGAGACATAGAAATGGATTAGGCCAGTACCCTATGCTCCACAATCTCACTATCTAGATAAAACTATTTTCAAAAATTTCCCATTTC
Source organism: Hyaena hyaena (assembly GCF_003009895.1). Lineage (NCBI taxonomy): Eukaryota > Metazoa > Chordata > Mammalia > Carnivora > Hyaenidae > Hyaena > Hyaena hyaena. Next base: position 1,324,364 of record NW_024081112.1, read on the forward strand.
ACTGTATTATCAGATTTTCAGTAGTCATTACAGAATTACTTCTGGTGGTTACAATCTTTTAAAATGCAACCAAATCAATTTTAAGATTTGAGTTAAGCACATGTATTGTACTTGGAATTACAGCAAAGTAAAGTTTAAAGTACACTTTAAATTTCTGTAACATTCAGATCTATATACCTCATGCGATATAAAATATTGTAAATATTTTACATTTGAATAGCACACTAGTGTTTACAAAATTCTTTTATCCGTATGTTTAATACTTATTGAACACTTTTAGTCATTTTGTTGTCATGATAACCCTAGGAAATAATAATAATAACTAATATTTATGATAGGCCAGGCTATTCTATTTTACATACATTTATTCATCTAGTTCTCACTATAGCCATCTGAGAACTTTATTACCTTCATATTATAGATGAGGAAACTGAGAAAAAAGAAGTACCTCTCCCAAAGAAAAGCCAGGGTTTGAATCTACACAAATGCCTAGGTCCCAATCCCAGAGATTCTAATACAATTGGTCTAGACTGGGTTTGGGCATCAGTATTTCTTTAAAAAGATAATTACTTAAATGAACTTCTCAGGTGATTCCAATGTGCAGCTGAAGGTAGAAAACTATGAATAAAGCCACTGTCCCTAACTAAGCAGTGCTTTACAATCAGAATAATCGCATTTCTGACTGATGTAAGAAATGATTAAATTTAGGGTGATCTATTTCAGTCTGTAGACCCCATGAAATCTGAGAGTCTACTGAATTAAGTAATTGGCTGAATTATATAGAGCAGATTTATTAATGTCTGCAGCAGAGAAGTGAAGCACTGGGAAAAAGGGAGCTAATGGCCCATTAGCCCGGGTCTATAGACTCAGCTGCTCCATGCATTACAGCAGTCCAATAAAGTACAAACTGACACACTGAAATCCTTTTTGACACAAATTTGTAAATGTGAGGCTGTGCAGTTAAAGATTTCCTTCATTTTTTGCACCATAAGGTGTTGTCAAGTGTAATCAGCATTGTAGGCCTGGTTGGGGTAAAACTAAATCAGGTTGGCAGATCTGAATATTGGGGTTTGGAAACTTAGGTAGAATGCCAAAGCCTGATTGTGTGGGAAAAGGTTCCAGAGAGCACACAGAGAGGTAGTTATCATCAGGAAACACCAGAAGGACAACTGAACAGGCAAGGTTATGGATTCAGGGCTCAGATATGAGGCAGCCAAGATTTCCTGGAAATAAAGTGATTCTTATATGTTTCTTGTTTGAAGACCTGTGGCCAACTTTCAAAAATTTGCCTTTGCTAACTTTAAAACTTAGTAGTTTTGCATTCAGGGCCAATGGTTTTTTTGTTGTTGTTGTTATTGTTTTGTTTTTAAAATATGATATAGTGAGGGAGTTTACCTTAATTATATATCACTGCAGAATAATTGGACAGATCAGTGTATCCTAGACCAGCTTTGTCCAGAGGGCTAAGCGATATTTTCAGATTTTTTTGTCATGAACTTTGTGGATAAACCACTTACTAAACATCAGAGCAACTGAACTCTGGCTGCCCCAGTTTGAAGTGGCGCTGATGATCTAGATACGGCTTTCCATTTAAATATTAAATGGAAGCCAAGGGGTACCACAGATACCATTTATCCTCAAGCCATCATACTGTCCATAAATGAGGTGTCCCCATATCACAACATTTTAAATATTCTGAACTTTAATTCCCACTATTCCACATTCTAACAAGATGGCATCATGCTATGAATAATTACTCAAAGATCTTCATGTAAACACAACTTTTATGTAGTCATCTTAGCACAAAAACCAATATATTGGGTCTGGTATCATAAATGTATTCTTTAGCAAATCCTGGAAAGTGTAGATACTTTAATAGAATTATATAAACAATGACCACAATCTCCTAGGAGAGCATAATAACACCTGAAATGGAACTTTTTCTACTAGTCATTTGCTACTTGGAGGAGACCTTCAATATATATAAAATTTTCAAAAAATTTATTAAGTGCCTGCATGGTCCCAGGAACTCTGCTCAGCACTTTACTTACATTATTTCACTTAATTTTAACAACTTCCTGGGACTTTCAAGATACCTTCTTTATTAATGAGAAAACAAGTAAAGGTACTGGGTCCATTTCCATGAGTTTTCTTGGCTAGTCAGTTTTAAAGTTGAAATGTAAATCCATTTGCTTAATTCCTGTCCTATAGCCTATTTTTCAGTCAAATTGTTTCTTTTCTTGTCATTCAGTTTTCAGAAGTCTTTATTTTTGGATAACAGTCCTTTACAAAGCTGTGTCTTTAGCCAGTATTTTCTCCCAGTCAATTGCTTCTTCTAAGACTCTTGACTTTATTTTTGGCAGAACAGAAGTTCTTAATTGTAATGAAATCCAGCTGATCAATTATTTATGATTTTGCCCATTTTTCTTTTGAGTTTTTGATAGATACATAAATGATAAAAAAAGGGACTGTAATATATATATATAATTCTACAACTTGCTTTTTAATTTAATAGATCATGAGCTTCCTTCCTATAAATACATGTATGTTCACAATGTCATTTTCAATGGCTGTACAGTGTTACATAGTTTAACACTAGAGGTGGATATTTTGAGTTTTTATTAAGTTTTGTTGTCATTGTTCATAAAATAAGGCTTTAAACCATGTCCTTGTAGCTAAGCCTTTGTGTACATCCTTTGAATTGTGGTTGATAAATAACATTAGTTACATTTCTTTTTCATTATGCTTTCAAGTAATGATGTGCAAATTTGATTTGAAAACATTAAGTTTTAATCATTTTAAATGAAATATTTTAAGCATATATTATATGTATGTAACTTGACATAAATACTTTAATGGGTTCAAATCACATGTTTTATAGTCTAGTCTTTGTTTTATTATCTTGCATGCCTACATCTCCTGCTTCCCAAAATATTTATATCACTCTACCCACTTCATGAATAATTAACAGTCATAGCCACAGTCATAGTCAAACACACATATTTGTAGGTAAATACACTTAATCATATTCACATATGCATTAGTTGGGATTGTCATTGTTTTATAAATAGTATGATATTATAGTTTCTTCTTTGTGTCTTCTTTTTCTCTTACATAAGTATCTCATAAACAATCACCTAAACCAACTTTTATAACTCTATTTAATTCTTTTTAATGCTTGCATGTTATCCTGGGCATGGATGCCCATGCCTTTTTCAATCTTAAAAAAAAATTTTAATGTTTATTTTATTTTTGAGAAAGAGAGATGAGTGTGCGCAGGGGAGGGGGACAGAGAGGGGGAGACACAGAATGTGAAGCAGGCTCCTAGCTCTAACCTGTAAGCAAAGAGACTGACACAGAGCTTGAACTCACAAACCATGAGATCATGACCTGAGCCAAAGTTGGTGCTTAATGGACTGAGCCACCAAGGCACCCCTTCAATCTTTTTCAATGGGCATTTCACTTGGTTTCCTTTCTCTCTCAGTCCTGAACAATGCTGTAGTTAGCATCCTTGTGCATTTTTTTTTTCTTAAGTCTGGTTGTTTTTGTTCTGTAGAACAGATCTTAGGAGTAGGATTACTGAAAAGAGGAGTACACGTACTTTTAATTTTGAAATAGGTATTAACTGCTTTAAATTTTTTTCTTGGACTGCTGGACGTAAAGTGATGTCTTTCATTACATTTCCCTGTCAGGTCACTTCAACATCTTTTCATGTTTGTTGTCTGCCCATTGGAGTTTCTCCCCTAGAAAAGCCCCACTTGTATCTTTTCTCCAATTGTTAGCTGGGTTGGTGGCCTGTTTACTGGCAATTTCTGAGAACTTTTTGCATAGTATGGCTATTAACCCTTTGGGAACTGTTGCAAATATTTCTCCAAACCTGTATTTGTCTATCAAATGTCTATCTTCTTTGGTGCATATTCTTAATTTTTCAACAAAAAATATATTTACTTCAGTTTCAACTGCTGAAGGTCAGCTCTCCTAGAATTGTGGAGCCTACCTAACAAAGGGTTTTATAACAGAAGACTGAGATAATAGCAAACATAATAAAACTCTTCATTTAAGAAAAATTTCACAAGTATAGTCAGTAGTCTTGCTAAATCAGGTAACAATTGCAATAGCAATACAGAATGTCCCATAAGAGATCTAAATGATCTTAAATTTTCAGAGCATGTGAAATCTGGAGGGGATCCTAAATGTTATTTTTAGACAGATCCTGATTCATTTCACAGGCCAGGGAACTATGATAGATGAGACCAAAGAGTTTCCCTTTTCAAATAGAGAAAAGAGTGATATAAATCTAATCCATTCTGGGTTATTCATGGAGATGTAAACTGACACAATTCAGGTGAGAATTTGGGGCTTGGCTTCAAATACCCTATTGAGAATTTTCTAAATAAAGCCAGAAGTCTTAGCAGTTCTGTAAACAAGTTGATTCAGAAAACTGTCTCCAAAGGGAGCTTAGCTCACTCTATTCTATCATGCGAAACACAAAAACATCTGTGTCTTAATCCATTATTAGAACAATCTGTACTATCCCCTGTGCTTAAAGGACCGTCTTATTTCTGTGGCCTCCGACTGTGCACTAAAAATAAAAACAAATACAACCCCCCCCAAACTGCCATACATTAAAAAAAATGTTTATTTATTTTTGAGAGAGAATGAGAATGCAAGCAGGAGAGGGGCAGAGAGACACACACACAGAATCCAAAGCAGCACCAGGCTCTGAGCTGTCAGCACAGAGCCTGATGCTGAGCTCGAACTCATGACTGTAAGATCATGATCTGAGCCAAAATCAAGAGTCAGATGCTTAACCAACTTAGCCACCCAGGTACCCGGATACATTTTAATACCAAACTGCAGCAAGCAAGATAGAATTATTTGATCAAATTTACAGTTTATATTTTAATGTATCCAAACTTATGTACACTCAGAAATTATATTTGTATGTCTTTATTATTTGAAACATTTAATGAAAATATAAACTTCAAAAAAAAATGGAAACTTTTCATATCTAAAAGCTCCAGAGGACTCAGATCTTTGATTCAAGTTTAACTGTGGCACAATTGTTTTTCTATTTCGATGATAGTTTTATATATTTTACATAAAAATGTGAATTTACTAAAACTTCCTAAGAAGAACAAAAGGCAAATAAATAATAGTTACATCTTACCAATTGCTCCTTAAACTACTTTGGCTCCCTTTGATTACTAACATGATATTATAAGAGTAATTAAATTTCTTAATATCTAGCATAAATCTGTTGTGCAAATAAGTGAAGAAGACACAATCATGATTTGAATTTACAAATGAGGTATGTGTGGTAATGCTCTAGTAAGTGCTACTGACCACTGCTTTTATCCCCATCAATATCTCCCTTGACTGTCTATACAGGGACTCTTAGATTTTTCCCTTCATCTGACAATTTCAGTTATGAAGAGAGTGCTATTTGAAATAGTCCTTCCAACTTCAAAGCAATATTATTTGAATAGTAAGAGTTTAGAAAGGTCATTCTATAACTTATTTTTTGCTCTTAAACGGAATAAAAATGGTTGGAAAATTAAATCCTGAACACTTTACCAGTAGATTTCTATGGTCCTCAAACTTAATATTTCTAGAGATGTTTATTGCTAACTGTATATATGTCCAAATTTAGTAAAAGCATTTCAGATTACATTTTCACAGTTTTATATTCACAGTAGGGAAGCCAAATTCATTTTTTAGTTACTAAGAATATTTACTGTATGGTTACCTTTTGGTAAAATTTGGAGAGAAGATAGATAGGAGACTCAAACTGCAAATGAAACTTTTTTGTCAAGCTAAAGGGAGCTATACCTAGTTCATAAAATATTGAAATAGTGTCCAAAATAACTGGGTATATTAATATGAATGAAAATGATATCAACTATATACAGGGACCCAAACATATACCAAACAAAATGAAATGGAAACTTGCTAGTGAGTTATCTAACTTGTTGATTTTTTGCAGAGGTTCAAAATCTTGTTGTATCAGAACTACCTAGATTTTTGTTAAAAATGACATTCCTAGGTTGTACCCAAGATATGCTGAAGTCAAATCCCTGGGATGTGGCCCAGGGAGCTGTGCTTTCAATAGCACTCCAGATGGACTCACGTTTGAACATCACTGACTTTGACAAAGCAGAGTATCTAGTTGACCTTGATCTGAATCACTCTATAAGAATTTGAATTAAGGAAATGCAAAATACAGACTAGAATTACAGTTTAGGAATTTCACATGAATCCAACTAGTGAAAATTTGCTTAACATTTTATAAATGCAGTATCTAGAATATATTAAAGTAACTTTATGAAATCTGCCAAAAGCTTTTAAAGATTTTTAAAATAAAATTTAGCTCATGCCATATTTTTCTTATTGTGTTAATGTTTAAGCATAAGACACTAACTTTTTTTTCACAATATATATAGCAGGAGGGTATAATTTTTCTGATTGGAAGAAAAATCATGTTTTAAAAATAGACATCAAGAATGGTGAAATTTTAACAAATTACCATGCATTAAATTACTACTTCTTAGAATAGAAAAATAAAATTGAAAATAACTAAGTGTAAATGAATTGATGAGTCCTTAATTTACTCCTAGCACAGGCATGCATGCTTTCCTTTCTTATCTGTTCAAAACTGAAATTTTTATAAACGTGACATGTGACTATTAGACATGCAATATGTAGACATAAGGGCATCCATCTTTTCATGTTTATCTTTGGGAAGTTTCCTGTTATTGTTATTAATTCAAACTTATTCAATACGACTTCAATCAAGCGACACAAACATTTGCCAAGTTTTCCCTTGAAGTGATACTCATTAATGGATTCATTGCTTTCAGGTTGTTCTGTGCTTCAACCTTGAGTAATTAACAAAACCTCTCTGCTTTAATTGCTAATCCTCCCCTTAATGGCAGTCTATGACATTTTTAATTAATTAGTTTAGCAACCTAATTTCCATTCATATCAAGGTCTTACATTCTCTTCACCACTTCCTTCCTTATTTATTCATTATTTTTGTTACAAGGGTACATTAACCCAATCCCTGCAGTAGTAAGCAAACCTGCAAGGTCAAAACGGTGTCCTAAGCCTGTGAGAGATAAACATGCTATTTTTTTTTTTTTTCTTAAGTACCAAAGTTAGGGGAAGAGGAATGAGGGCCACTCGGAAGAACACAGAGAGTGAAAATGAACCCTTAAATCATATTTACTAATGACGAGACTATTTTGGTACCATTCTCTGACTTTTTCACTCAGCTCAAAAGCTGATTTTTAGAATAGTATGTTTCACTAATTTGTTTGCATACTGAGGATTAATCAAATAATTGCAGAAATTTAACTTCATTTCATGGTGTATAAACAAAGTTGATGGGTAAATGATGATTTTACTCATCATTGTTGTTTCCAATTGGTTAAGAGAATTTCCAGTTTTTAAATAATTTATTTTTTTTCCCATTCATCAGAGTTTAACCTTTATGTACTAGGCTCTCTTCTCCATATTTTGGTCACAAAACAGGGTCTTTGATTAGATCATTTCTGTATGCCTGGCCTTATATAGTAAGTGCTCAATAAATGCTTGTTTACGTCAATGGTTCTCCACAGAAGGTGATTTTTGCTCCCTGCCCCAGGTACATTTGGTGATGTCCAGAGATAGTTTTGATCGTCAGAACAGGGAGGGTGCTACTGGCATCTAGTGGGTGGACAAGAGGGATGCTACTAAACATCTAGAACACACAAGGCAGCTCCTGAAAACACAGAATTATCCAGTCTAAACTGTGAATAGTACTGATGTTGAGAAACTAGTTGACTTTCTATATGATTTATCCACTGAGAAAAGATAACAACTTTAGTCTAAGGCAAAACTGAATGACACGTGTGGCCTATTAGGTGACTCAAGAACTAATACTCCTAGTTCACTTACATTTAAGGCAACTGCAATTTAAAATACGGGTACAACATATTTTTCGGCTAACTTCTTTCTCACCTAGTATCAATCTTATACTTTTACTGTATAAAACTGTCATTTCATTCAAAAACTGTAATAATATGCTCTTTTCATCTGTGCTCTATGCCATTGCCAACTGAGTTTTCTTGTGTACATTTTGTGGCATTAATTGTCATTAATTTTGTGTGATTCATGAAATATTAAAAAAAATTTAAGAACTACTCCTTTTTAATCTCCCCTGTGAAATGCCTTAAGTAATACAAGAGAATTGGTAAGGGGTCATAGAAAAGGTGCTGGCTAATAGGAGACTTGTGTTCACTACGAGGTTCTTCACTGATTAGCTTATGTGGTCTTGGGCAAAATGTGCCATTTAAATGAGATGAAAAAGTGACACCCTCACAGGTCCTGCCACAGTAAAAGACTGCATCCACCCACAGCATCTTTCCTTCCTTCCCATCAATACTCTGTGAACTGATGCAACTAATACATCTTGAAAAATTTCCTTGACAATCTCCACCTAAAAAGACATTAGTTGTCAATTATAGTGTATTATTGATATCACATCATGATGTTTCTAAAAATTCTCTGTGAAATAAAACTTCAAAAGCAAATTTGGATTAAGAGTTGCTTCATACCTTTTTGTTGATGAGAGAAAAGCTTTTCAACATTAATGATGATTTAGCTATTCAGAGCAGGTGGCTTCATTATCTTAAAAGGAGTCAAATTACACTAATTACTGAAAAGGGCAGTGTAAGCTATATTGTAAGAAAACAGTAGCATCCTTCTCTGAGAAGATGACCTGGGGAAATGCATGTGACTTATGGTCACTAAGATACTTAATAATTCAGAAGTTGCCAAGCATTTTGATAATGTGACCCTCTCCTTCCCATATTTTACCATCATAGAGAATTGCAAAGAGCATTGTTTAGTAGGTCTTTGTGATAATTTAAGTGAATTTAAAGGAAATAGAATGTTAGATTTTGAATGCAAATAAGGTATAGTTTGCTAATAGTCTTTTACTCCTCTTTATTGAATGATAAGACTCAATTAGTGAATGATCCCTCCCTCCCTCTTTCATCCTTTTCTTCCTTCTCCTTTTCTTTTATCCTTTTCAGAGAAATGACCCCAGAACACATTTACAGGACTATTTTTAGAGGCACCTGGGTGGCTCAGTCAGTTAAGTGTCTGAATCTTGGTTTCCACTTGGGTCACGATCTCACAGTGATCTTGTGGTTTGTGAGTTCAAACCCTGTGTCAGGCTCTGTGATGATGGTGCGGAGCCTGCTTGGGATTCTCTCTCTGCCCCTCCCCTGCTTGCACATGTTCTCTCTCTCAAAATAAATTAATAAACTTTTAAAAAGGGCTATTTTATAAACTTTAGAAGACTAAAAAATGTAAGAGTTTTTTGAAGATAGAAAGCAACCAGGAGTTGAACTTTGCAAGGTAAGAATGATGAGTATAGCTTTTTAGCACTACCTAAGAAGAAACCATAAAATTCAGTATCTAACTTGGCAGCTGGATCACTTATAGAAGTAAAACAAACGTGCTCTCTTAATTTTATTTTCTCCTCTTATCATCTCATGGCAATTTGCCTCATGGAAGGGAATCATGGATCCTAAAATAACTTAATCCTTAATGGCTTTATATCCATCACCTTCATGGTAATCTCATTTGTCCCAGGTTTGGTAAATTGCTCCTCATAGAGTAGTGATACAATCTGTAATTAGACTTTTAAAAACTACTCTGAGATGAGCATGGAAGAAGAGGATTCTTTATTTGTAAATGTTATGATAATAAACAGACTATTTGCTTTATCCAAATTTTAATGCTAGCATCTATCAACCATGATCTATTTAGGGTTACTTGAACACCGGCATAAAACAATATTCAATTAAGTAAAACATTTCTGTATAATCTTTTTATGAGAAAGAGGCAAATGATCTCTTTTTCCCATTATCTTTCACAACAAACTGATAATAGAGATTTCATTTAAAACAGATAAGTAAATAAGTAAAAGGAAAGCAACAACCCCAAACTGGTAGTTTTATCTGAAAGTCAGTGTGAGTTAAGCCTGGTATCTTCCTAAGAAAGATTATATGCTTATAGCACTCAGCAGGGAAAATTGGTGTATACAATGTTGACCCTGGTTCAGGCACTATAAAAAGAGGGTTAAATTCAGCAATAGCACTGCTAGGAATTTACCCAAGGGATACAGAAATGCTGACACATAGGAGCACATGTGCCCCAATGTTCATAGCAGCACTCTCCACAATAGCTAAAACATGGAAAGAGACTAAGTGTCCATCAAAAGAAAAATGGATCAAGAAGATGTGGTTTATCTATACCATGGAATACTACATGGCAATGAGAAAAAAAGAAATCTGGCCATGTGTAGCAACAAGGATGGACCTTGAGAGAGTTATGCTGAGCGAAATAAGTCAGGCAGAGAAGGACAAATATCATATGTTTGCACGTATAGGAGGATTAGGAGGAACTTGATGGAGGACCATGGGGGAGAAGAAGGGGGGAAATGGTGGGGGAAAGGGAGAGAGGGAAACGATGAGAGACTCTTGAATGCTGACAAAAACTGAGGACTGATGGATGTGGGGGGGAGGAGGGATGGGCATAGAGGAGGACACTTGTGGGGATGAGCACTGAGTGTTATGTGGAAACTAATTTGACAATAAACTATTTGTAAAAAAAAAAAAGAGGGTTAAATTGTATTTTATTTTATGTTTGACATACTTTATTTAATAAGGCAAGGACATATTTAATAGACAAAAGATTTCAACAATGAGGAGAAAAAAATACAAAGGTTAATGGTCCTTATTTTATGAAATAGATATTATGCAAGAGAATGATAAATTCCAGTATATTGAATATATAATATACATATGAAGAATAAATTAAATTACCTATGATAATCCTTAAAAATTTTTTTTAATGTTTACTCTTGAGAGAGAGAGAGAGACAGACAGTATGAACGGGGAGGGGCTGAATAAGAGGGAGACACAGAATCTGAAGCAGGCTCCAGGCTCTGAGCTGTCAGCACAGAACCCAGTGTGGGGCTTGAACTCACTGAGTCCGAGATCATGATCTGAGCCGAAGTCGGATGCTTAACCAACTGAGCCACCCAGGTGCCCTTATGATAATCCTTTTGAATGTTTTTATTTTAGCAAATATTTCCTGACTTTATATAATCAGGCTATTCTTTGAGATAGAGTTAATTTTAAAACATATCTCTCTGAAGAACACTAAAAAAATCAAGTATTCATTCCATGAGCTAAAAAGAATTGCATTCACAATTATGTTACAATTACAAATTTTTTTAATTATTTAGCAATCCTCAGTAAGAAATTGCAAATGCTTCTCAATTGGGCTTTCTGTAGTCTTCAGAGCAGTACTTTTTTCTAGACTATTTTCATTTTAGGAAAAAGATCAGTTTTGTTCTTTTGAATAAGTTAGTATTTATTTTTATATAATTAAACATGCATGAATTCTCTTATACAAATACAAAACTATAAATGATTGGTTTTTAATTAAGAAAATGAACAACAATGTACTATCTATAATAGATTTAGTAATTTTAAATGTTAATTTAATGTTAAAATACTACTGTTAAAGGTTAACTTAATGTACCACCTATTAGTATAAGTCCCGATGTGTGTGCATGCAGGTATGTGTCCAAAACTCTCAATACTTTAATTTTTCTTCCAATTAGGTCTTGGTAAATCAAAATGAACATTTTTTTGGATAACAACAATAGATAAGGTTAAGTTTTACTATGTTTAAAATTCTTAATTTTATCACAAAGATATTCCTTAGATCTATGTCTTAATCTTTATCATTTTATTTAATTTAAAAATATTTATTTATTTATTTTGAGAGTGGGGGAAGGGAAGAGAGAGAGAGAGAGAGAGAGAGAGAGAGAGGGAGAGAATCCCAAGCAGGCTCAATGCTGTCAGTGCAGAGCCCCACATGGGGCTTAATCCCACAAACTGTGAGATTATGATCTGAACCAATATCAAGAGTTGGATGCTTAACCAACTGAGCCACCCAGGTGCCCCAATCTTTATCATTTTAATACTTATTTCTCATAATTTTAGATCACTTGTGACTGAGACAATTAGTTTTGACTTTACCTGGGGAACTATAAAGAACCTCATTCCCAGAGAGAATTAAGTTCAATAATGTATATGACATGTTTAGTAGAATGCCTCGTATATTCTATAAAATTTGGCTATCATGATTATTATTCATACACCAGGTAGAAAATATAATTGGTACTTCACAGTTTCTAGAGGATATTCACCTCCACTTATGGAAAGAATAGTCCAGGAAAATGACTAAAAAATTAATAACTATTGTGTTATGGATGATTTTGTATTTATTTCTATCTTTCTTTATTATCCACATTTTCTACAATGAGCAGGTAAGACTTTCATGATAAAAAATAAAAAAAATAAAATCTCAATTTTGTAATTGCATTTTAACTTCTGTTGAATTTGTTTATTAGCACATCTGTTTATCATATTCCATTGTGAACTGCCAGAACTGTAAGTGTGGACTAATGGCATCGAGAAATTGTAGCATCATCAAATGGGAAACGTGACAACGCATCCAAGCTTATGCCCTTGAAGAGTCTGAGAGCAGACTGATAATTCATCAAATGTGTTTTATGTTTTCTGTGATGTGTCAGCAGATCTCTCTTAGGAAACTATGGGAGAAGGGAACCATTCTCCTGAATTCTGTGCTTCAACTAAGGGACAATGTACACAACTTAAGTGCCAAGAAAAGGCAAAGAAAGGAGACCCAAAATTCCCAAATTACAGGCGTGCAGAGTTCGTACTTTAATTAAAACTTTAAAAACAAGGTAAGAGGTTATATCCTACAGAAAGTATGTCAGAAATTTAAATCTGGGAACTTGTTAAAAAAAACCTATACAAGATAACAGAAGGTAGTCTGGCTTAACTAAAGTTACACTCTTAAGTCACATAAGGATAGTCTTAAAAATGCACAATAAAAAGTGTGCTCTATCTTATATGTACTTAGTGAAAAATAAGGCTAGTATATTTCCATTAATTTTTTTTTCTTCTGGCAAGGAAAAAACTCAATCATCCTGAAGTCTGATCCTGGATTATTATGGTGATTTTGATCTTGCAATTATAGCTATTTCACCAAAGTCTCTTACTTCATTTTTATACTGTACTTACCATAAGATGCACACTACATCTAAACATCAGTGTATTGTTTTCATTATTTTTCAACTATTTTTTTCAGTGCCCACACAGAGCATAATCACAAATAAAGTACATTCCTTTCAAGCAAGAAATCCACAAGGTGAACACAAATAACAATAACCAACTTATTAAAGTGCTGTGAGAAAGGAAAGGGATTCAGGGTAGAGAGGGCTTTGTCTTCCTTTTTACCAGGGCCTTAGTGAAATCCTTTGCTGACAGATGAGTTGGTTTTGTAAACCCCTTGAGGACAGGACCATACTTCATTTATCTTTGCATCTTTTACTGCTAACACTCTGGAAAATGCTTGAAACATGGTTGTTTAATAATAGTGTACACAAAGTGGGTAGACTCTGGAGCCAGATTTTCTGGACTCAAATCCTACCTTTGTCAAATCAGAGAATGAGCTACTGGAGTTTAATTATAACTTACAGGCAACTTGTTTTCTCCAAAATAAAAGTTTTTAAATCCAAAATCTACAAAGAACTTATCAAACTCAAAACCCCCAAAACAAATAATCCAGTGAAGAAATTGGCAAAAGACATGAACAGAGACTTTTCCAAAGAAGACATACATATGGGTAACAGACACATGAAAAGATGTTCAACATCACTCATCATCAGAGTAATACAAATCAAAGCCACATTGAGATACCACCTCACACCTCTCAGAATGGCTAAAATTAACAGCTCAGGAAACAACAGGTGTTGGTGACAATGTGAAGAAAGGGGAACTCTTTTGCACTGATGGCGGGAATGTAAACTGGTGCAGCCACGCTGGAAAACAGTACGGAGGTTCCTCAAAAAATTAAAAGTAGAACTACCCTACGACCCAGCAACCGCACTACCGGGTATTTATCCAAAGAATACAAAATGCTGAATCAAAGGAGCACATGCACTCCAATGTTTATAGCAGCACTATCAACAATAGCTAAATTATGGAAAGAACCCAAATGTCCATCGAACGATGAATGGATAAAGATGTGAGATATATACAATGGAATATTACTTGGTGATCCAAAAAATGAAAAAATGAAATCTTGCCATTTGCAACAACATGGATGGAACTAGAATGTATTTTTTTCAAGTTTATTTACTTTGAGACAGCACAAGTGAGGGAGGGGCAGAGAGAGAGGGTGACAGAGAATCCCAAGCAGGCTCCACTGTAAGTGCAGAGCCCAATGTAGGGCTTGAACCCACAAAACCATGAGAACATGACCTGAGCCAAAATCAAGAGTCAGAAGCTTACCTGACTGAGTCATCCAAGCTCCCCAAGAATGTATTATGCTAAGTGAAGTAAGTCAGTCAGAGAAAGATAAATATCATATGATTTCACTCATATGTGGAATTTAAGAAATAAAACAGATGAACATAGGGGAAGGGAAGGAAAAATAAGATAAAAGCAGAGAGAGAGGGAAACCATAAGAGACTCTTAAACAGAGAGAACAGACTGAGGGTTGTTGGAGGGGTGTTGGGTGTGGTGATGAGCTAAATGGGTGATGGGCATTAAGAAGGGCACTTGTTGGGACAAGCACTGGGTGTTATATGTTAGTGATGAATCACTAAACTTTACTCTTGAAACCAATATTACAATCCTTGTTAATTAAATTGAATTTAAATAAATTTGTTTTTATAAAAGAAAATAATAGAACAACAGGAAAACAACAAAAAAATTTAATTCTGATGTAATGTTATATGCTATCAGTTCTCAGTATAATGAAAGAATGGTAAGAATTAGCATCATTAATGGTACAAACATTCATTTGTCTCACATAGCAAGATTTTCTTTTTTTTTTTTTAATTTTTTTTTAATGTTTTTTTTATTTCTAGGAGAGAGAGAGAGACAGCGTGAGCAGGGGAGGGTCAGAGAGAGAGGGAGTCACAGACTGAAACAGGCTCCAGGCTCTGAGCTGGCAGTCAGCACAGAGCCCGACGCGGGGCTCGAACCCACGAACCGCGAGATCATGACCTAAGCGAAAGTCGGACGCTTAACCAACTAAGCCACCCAGGCGCCCCTCACATAGCAAGATTTTCTTAAAGCGATCATAATTCTGTATTATTAAAAATCAAATCAAAGCAACATCCCTGATGGCTTAGTTTACTGATCCAGAATTTCAGAGTTGGAGGTCCTCTCAGACCATGTTGTATATTAATCTCCTCACTATACAGGTGAGAAAGCCAAATTATAGAGAGATCCCGAGTTAGAAAAATGGAGGCAGTGATGGCAGTTTTGAAATTAATTGTCTGGACTTTTGTCTTGACACATACTAGGCACTCAATCAATGTATAATGAATAAATAAAAGAGTAAAAGTGGAATGAAAATCAACATGTGATATTACAGGAAAATATAATGGGGGTATTTGGACTTAAATTTATAAAGACAGAAAAATAATAGCTAATAGTAATTTAGGCAAAAACAAATGGGCATGACTACTTTAAGGAAAAAAACATTTCTTTCCATACAAAGGAAAAAGTAAATGCTATTACTACTACCACCACCAACAGAACATGAAATATTCCATCTTTTTTAGTTTAATTCTGTCCTTCATTTTATTCTGGTATCTCAATCTTATCTCAAGGAAAATGTGGCAGGTCATACCATGGAGAAGAATGACTTTGATGGATTGTTAGATAATAGGATTCAAAGTTTTATATAAATCCTTGCTGCTATCTCTAATGTTTAAGTTAGCATCCGATTAATTAAATGTCAGCTCAATGCTATAAAATGTTTTTTATATCTATATTTATTTCTCTCTCTATGTGAATAAGATCCTACTGCTGTCTTTAAGGATTTTCTAATTTAAAATAGATGAGACTTGAAAGGTGCTTACATGGAACTTCTATCCCCAAGGGACCTTTAATTGTGCGGTTTAATTTGTCCTTGAATGTATCTGCTAGGTTTATCTGTGCAAGGATGAACAACATAGAAAATTCTTATTGGTTTCTCTCTTGAAAGAAGTAGATTTATACTACCAGAGCTACTGGATCTGGGTTTAGCTCAGGAAGTGATGTGTTTTTGGCCTTGACCTTCACCTCCAAGGTGAATGATGTTGAGCTTTCAAGGACTCAGAAGATTGCTGATACATTTTTATCACTTTCAGAATGTAAATGCTGTATGTGGTTTTAAAGTATTATTCTTAAATGTTGCTATTTATTATTTTGGTTGATTTATTTGCATCAATATCTGAATGTTTTTATAATGTAAATAATTTTGGACTTAGTGTCTGAGTTGTTTGCTTTGCTAATCAATACACTTAAATCGATAATCTGGAAACACAGAGCATTACTGATTCATTACATCAAATATTTAACTTAAAATATTATTATTAAAATTTTTATTATAAAAAGAGTGAGTAATGTTCAGTAACATGTTATATCTGTATATGAAGCTATATTTTCAGAGTGAAATTTTATACTGGGTTAACTTCTATAAAAGATTCTCTCTAGTGGCTAAATTGCTTTGTTAGGATAAAAGGAAAAATGATCTGTTTATAGGTTTGAGTCTAAGTTTTTGTTATGAAAGATATCAGGAAAACCACTATGCCACAATATTTTTGACTTATGAATAGCTTTAAGTGGCCATTTACCAAACTTAAATGTTTACCTATCCCCAGACAGAAATATCTTTCAGGATTTTCTCTCTGGTTTGGGAAAGGGACATTTTCCCTCACATAACATCTAGGCTATGAAGTAACTCTGAAAAAAAGAATATATGGATTACTGATTCAAGCCCCAGAATGCCTTCACACGTTTCTCTCCCTTTATACATTCTTAAAATATATGTTAAAGCTGTGGTCAGTGTGAACAATGTGAAAAGCTGCCATTTTCAATAGAGGAATTTTTATAAAAACGTATCTATTTGTCTTGAGACTATTTTTTGATACTTAATTCAATACATTGTATATACAGTTTATTAATCTACTCTCAAACTGAGTGTACTATCTATGTAAGTTCTGCACTACTGAGCCATATTTTTAAATACTCATTTTCCACATACTCCAATATTAATTATTTTGCCTTGTGAAAATTCTTTGTTTTCTTATTTTATTTAAATCAGATCTTTGTATATGCAAGTTTTCTTGTGTCTTTTCAGATAAAGTTTATATTCCCTCATGAGCGGGATTTTAAAGATTTGTTTCTATACTACACTTGATCTTAGCCAAAAGGCCGAGAAGCGATAAAAGATTTGTTTCTATAAAAAGAGAAGATGCTGAAAAATATTTGATAATAAATGAATGGGTGAGGGGGCATTTACTTCCATCAACAAAACTTGGATATGCATCTTGCAGAAAAGATTTAGGTACAGAGAAGGGAATCAGGATTCAAAATAAAGAAAAAGTAAGATGAAGAATGAGGACTCAGGTTGGGTGGATATCAGATATGCAGAAGAGATCTATTTCTTATTCTGCTCTGTGTTTCTCAGATTTTATTTTAGCACCCACAGTTTGGAAATCAGATAAGCTTTCCTGGGAGTGTAGCCAGAAAGTAAATTGGATTTCTGCGATTTATATTTATTATGGTTGTATAGTGTGTCAGGTGCTGAATGGAACATATATATTACATGAGAATGTCCTTTACCTCTAAAGGTAGTGATCTGAGTTTGCACCTGTATATTGTATTCCTGGTATGAATAAACAATACATTAATTGTTATTATGACTAGCTTTATACTTTCAAATTTTTCTATCCATTGGTATGTCTGATAACCTTATTATTGAGTGGGCTGGAACCAATATGGGCAGTGTGAAGCTCATGCAAGCACATTGGAAGGCTAGTCCTGCCTTTATCACTAACCAGTTATAACTGACAATTACCAGAAATGGCAAGGGACTAATAATCTGTGCCTCAGTTAGTGATATGACCTGTCCTTCTGACTTGACCATAGTATTGTGAATGTAAACTATGATATCAATCAGAACATGATTTTTTTCTTTTTTAGTAAAAAGTTCTGTTTAAAAACAATGCAAACATTTGCAACTGTGCAGTTATTTCCAAACCTCCCTTTTGTTTGGTCTGTTTTTAGGTAGGCGGAAAAGAGATTCTGTTGGCCTGGGGACCTTGTTACAGTAACAGGAGATTGGCGGCTGCTCTGAAAAGCAGCATTCCAATTCACAGAAGGCTTGAAGCACAACAGTTAGACAGTTCCCAACAAGCCTGTCATCCATGCCTGCCTCTCCTGTTTGGTGACATCCAGTTGCTATGCTTCTCAAAGGGCTCCCCCTGCCTCTGGGATGGCTCGCAGAGACTGTTGCAAAAATTCAGTTTGTTCTGGTTGTCAGGGAGTTTCATTGTGATCCAGAACAGTAGGGCTGGGGTTTCCAGACTACTCTAGTAGAGGCATTTTAGAGCCACAGAGATCACTGCAACCAATTACATTTTACAGTCATGTGTAAATAGTCAATACGTAGAAAGCATTTCTTTTAGCTCTATGTATTGGGGTCTATTTTAATTGTGTGCATGGGGTGAGAAATAAGAGGGAAGAAGTGACAAATAATTTTTTTCATTACTAAGTGGGATAGCAATGAACAAACTCTGGAAGAGTCATGGAATGGTTCAAATAGGCTATTTTAGGTCATATGGAATCATAGTTGGGAATAAAGTCAAGAATTTGAACCCAAAAGTCTCTGTGTTTTTAGAATACAAGTGTGATTTAAGTATACCTCCAACTTGATCAAGTTTTTTTTGGTTCTCAAATACAATCAATATTAGTAATTTTCACTGCCCTGAGATATTAAATTTGCTAGCTTCCTATAAAAGGGAGCTCCTGGCTCTGGTTAGAGTTTTAGTTTCTGGCCTTTATTTTTGACTTACCAGGTTGCCTTATTTTGAATTTTCAAAAGGCAATTTTAGTGATGTAAGGTGGAAACATGGCTTTAGGATCTAGTTTCTCATTTCTATTTATAATCATATTTGCTCCTCTAATTCTCTATAAATGGGTATGTCAAAGACAGTTTATAGATGAGCTATATCAGATGAGCAGTACAACCATACTTACATTTCTTTGGGGTTCATAGAGGAAATCAGAAGGACGAAAGGGCAAAGAAATACTTCTTACTGCAACCAACTTATTCCATTATTTAGTTTGAAGGTTTAATTTCCCATCATGATAATCTTATTGTAGAGTTTTTAAAAAGTGCTAGTCACTATCTTAATGAGACACTCCATGTTAATTAAATACTGTGAACAACCCATTTTCACCCTCAATAACATAAGGGTATTTCTTAAACAGAGAATCTAATATTAGAATTTGGCAACAAATCTGTGTTCTTATTATCAAGAGTCAGAAATCAATCAGGCTTTTGTATGACTTATTGCATGCTTTAATTTTCTATTTTGAGATGCTCAGAAAGGTTAAGAAATGTGTCCAGAGTCACACAGATAGGGAATATAACTTGAATTAATACCTCACTCAAAAGTTTTCCCCTGTCTATGAAAACCATTAGGAAAATGTGAAAGTCATCTACTCAGCCAAATAATGCCATGATATTCATTTCACTCATAATTCATGGAGATGACTAACAGATGATTATCATTTCATATAATAAGTAAATCATGTAATTAAAAGAAAATCTAAACCCACATGACAAAATATTATAACTAAGTAGGGAAAAAAGGTAAATACAGTATTGGTTTAATGTTATGGTAAGGTATATCATAGTTTTTCTCCCTAAAATCAAATTTCATATATATACATTTTTATACGATAAATTCTACATATAATTTATCGAACTTGCTTTTTTATTGCATTAAAATATTTAAAAATGCTAATTTACTAAATTTTGGTTTAGAATAATAAAATAATAGTAGTGGGGAAAGATAAAGATTAAGATTCTATTTGGTACATGAGAAAACTGGACTCTCAGAGATTCAAAGGTGTTCCCCAAATCCTGTAGTAGTTAGAGCAAAAGAGGCCTGGGATTCAGTTTTTTGGCCCACTGGCTCATTTTATTTGGTTTCTCACAGTTGCCTCACCCCTTTTCATTCATCAGACAGAAATCTGAATGCATTACTCAGGATTAATGATTTTTAAAGGAAATACAGCCATACTTTGAAAATCTTGCATACTTGGTTGCATAACCTAGCAATGAAGTGAGTCAAATGAATTTTTTGGTTTCACAGTACATATAAAATTTATGTTTACATTATACTGTAGTCTATTAAGTATGTAGTAAATAGAATTGTCTAAGAAAAAAATGTACATACTTTAGTTAAAAATACTTTATTGCTAAAAATGTTAACCATCATCTGAGCTTTCAGCAAGTCATAATCTTTTTGCTGATGGAGGGTTTTGTCTTGATGCTGGTGGCTGCTGACTGATCAGGGTGATCATTGCTGAAGGTTGGAGGGGCTGTGGCAATTTCTTAAAGTAAGACAATAATGAAGTTTCCTACATTGATTGACCCCTTTTTTATGAACAATTCCTCTGTGCCATGCAATGCTGTTTGACAGCATTTTACCAACTGTAGAACTTCTTTCAAAATTGGAGTCAATAATCTCAAACTCTGCTGCTGCTTTATCAACGAAGTATATGTAGCATTCTTAAGCCCTTCATTATCATTTTAACAATCTTCACAACATCTTCACCAGGAGTAGATTCCATCTCAAGAAACCACTTTCTCTGCACATCCATAGGAAGCAACTCCTCATCTGTTAAAGTTTTATCATGAGATTGTAGCAATTCAGTTGCACCTTCAGGTTTCACTTCTAATTCTATTTCTCTTGCTGTTGCTACCACATCTGCAGTTACTTCCTTCATGAACTCCTCAAAGCCATCCACGAGGGTTGGAATCAATGTCTTCCAAACTCCGTCAATGTTGATATTTTGAGATCTTTCTATGAATCACAAATGTTCTTAATGGCATCTAGGATGGTGATTTCTTTTCCAGAGGTTTTCAATTTACTTTGCCCAGATCCATCAGAGGAATCACTATCTATAGTTGTAAGGCAACTATAGCCTTACAAAATGTATTTCTTAAATAATAAGACTTCAAAGTCAAAATTATTCCTTGACTGCACAATAGATGTTGCGGTAGCAGGCACGAAAAAACATTAATCTTGTTGTTCATCCATCAGAGCTCTTGGGTGGCCAGACGCACGGTCAATGAGCAGTAATATTTTGAAAGGAATCTTTTTTTCTGAGCAGAAGGTCTCAATAGTGGGCTTAAAATATTCAGTAAGCCATGTTCTAAACAGATGTGCTGTCATCCAGGCTTCGTTATTTCGCTTATAAGAGAGAGGCAGAGTAGATTTAGCATCATTCTTAAGGGCCATAGGACTTTTGGAATGGTCAATGAGCATTGGCTTCAACCTAAAGTCACCAGCTGCACTGGCCCCTAATAAGAAAGTCAAGCCTGTCTTTTGAAGCTTTGAGGCCTGGCATTGTCTTCTCTCTAGCTATGAAAGTCTTAGATGACATCTTCTTCCAATAGAAGGCTATTTTGTCTCTGATGAAAATCTATTACTTAGTGTATATAGCCACTTTTATTAACTATCCTAGCTGGATCTTATGGATAGCTTGCTGTAACTTCTACATCAGTACTTGCTACTTTACCTTATTATTTCCATATTATAGACATGGCTTCTTTCCTTAAACCTCATGAACCAACCTCTGCTAACTTTGAATTTTTCTTCTGCTTCTTCCTTGCCTTTCTCAGCCTTCATAGAATTGAAGAGAGTTAGGGCCTTGCTCTGAATTAGGCCTTGGCTTAAGGGAACATTGTAGCTAGTTTGATCTTGTATTCATATCACTCTAACTTGATCTATATCAGCAATAAGGCTGTTTTGCTGCCTTATCATTCATGTGTTCACTTGGAGTAGCACTTTTAATTTCCCTTCAAAAACTTTTTCTTTGCATTCACAACTTGGATAACGGGTGCAAGAGGTCTAGCTTTTGGCCTATCTCAGCTTTTGACATATCCTTCTCAGTAAGTTTAATCATTTCTAGCTTTTCATTTAAAGTGAAAGATATGTGATCTTCCTTTCACTTGAACACTTAGAGGTCATCGTAACTGGCCTAATTTAAATACTGTTGTGCGTGCTAGGGAATACAGAGGACAGGAGGGGGAGAGAGACAGGAGAAGGGTCAGTTGATGTAGTAGTGAGACCACACACAACGTTTATTAAGTTCACTGTCTTATATGATCATGGTTTGTGGTGCCCCCAAAACAATTACAATAGTAATATAAAAGAGCACTGATCACAAATCACCATAACCAATATACTGATAATGAAAACGTTTGAAATATTGTGAGAATTATCAAAATGTGACACAGAGACATGAAATGAGCAAATGCTGTTGGAAAAATGGCACCACTAGACTTGCTTGATGCAGGAGTGCTACAAACCTTCAATTTGCTTTTTTGGGGGGGAGTTTTTTCTTTCACAGTTTATTGTCACGTTGGTTTCCATATAACACCCAGTGCTCATCCCAACAAGTGCCCTCTTCTATACCCTTCACCCACCTTCCCCTCTCCCCCACCTCCATCAGCCCTCAGTTTGTTCTCAGTATTCAAGAC
Organism: Hyaena hyaena; assembly: GCF_003009895.1. Taxonomy (NCBI): domain Eukaryota; kingdom Metazoa; phylum Chordata; class Mammalia; order Carnivora; family Hyaenidae; genus Hyaena; species Hyaena hyaena. Next base: position 1,347,077 of record NW_024081112.1, read on the forward strand.
TCTCTCATGGTTTGCCTCCCTTCCTCTCCCCAACTATTTTTTCCCCTTCTCCTCTTCCATGGTCCTCTGTTAAGTTTCTCCTGTTCCACTTATAAGTGAAAACATATGGTATCTATCTTTGTCTGCCTGACTTATTTCACTCAGCATAACACCCTCAAGTTCCATCCACATTGCTACAAATGGCCAAATTTCATTCTTTCTCGTTGCCATGTAGTATTCCATTGTATAGATATACCACATCTTCTTGATCCATTTGTCAGTTGATGGACATTTAGGCTCTTTCCATGATTTGGCTATTGTTGAAAGTGCTGCTATGAACATTGGGGTACATGTGCCCCTATGCATCAGCACTCCTGTATCCCTTGGGTAAATTCCTAGCAGTGCTATTGCTGGGTCATAGGGGAGTTCTACTGTTAAGTTTTTGAGGAACCTCCACACTGTTTTTCAGAGGGGCTGCACCAGTACAAACCTTCAATTTGTAAAAAAAAATAAACAAGACCTGTGAAGTGAAATAAAGTAAGGTGCAATAAAATGAAGTATGCCCATAGTTCATTTTTATAATTTAATTTAATTCTATCTGCAAAGTTCCCAGGTAAGATCTCCAAAAGTTTAAATCAAACTGAATAGACTAATTAAAAGATGAATTAGTTCAATGATTCATGACTTAATCCAATGTGCACTGCTCACTCACCATAAGGAGGCTCTGTGCTAGGCACCAGGATTGAAAAAATGAACAAGACACAGCCAAAGGAACTCAGCAGAGAACAGGGTGAGGGGAGGTGAGACAGAGGTCTGCACAGAGGCTTGGTGTAAGAAAGCATAGAGGAGGGTATCTACCTTGGTTCTGGCAACTCAGGGAAGAATCATTGTAGGAAATAATCCTTGAACTGAGTTCTGAAGGATGAAGAGGGATTAATCAAGATGGTGAGATGGTGAGTGTTTTGGTCAGAGAGAACATCATCAGAGAAGCCCAGAGACATGGAAGCAGAGGTGCAGTCTTGCTAAAGTTTAGCAAGACTAGGGTCCAGAGTGCTCATGAAAAGGCCAGAAAGTGGGCCCTACAAGTCCTCTTATTCTGGAGGCCAGTGTTTTCACACTTCAATGTACACTTAATTCACCTGCACAGTGTTAAAGTGAAAATTCCCAGGCCTTACTCTCATGGAGCCTGATTTGATAGGGGTGCAGTGGGGTCCAGGGATCTCGAATTTGAACAAGTATTTTAGATAATGATTCTATAAAAGATTGCCTTTGGAAAAACACTGTTACAGATGTTGGTACACTTTGAAAGGACTTTAGAGGAGTGATATGATCAAATCAATGCTGTAGCAAAGATAGTGATAGCAAAGATATGTGACCCTTGAAGCAAAAGGACTAGCTGAGGGATGGGGAGCGGTGCAGGGAGAGTGACTCTTTAGGTAAGGGTGATAAAGTAATCTAAGATGGTGGCTGTTAGGATGGAGAGATAGGGCAGGGTAGGAGTGAATTAGGAAGCAAGGGCTAGAATATTTAGATTAGGTTTGGGGAATAAGAAAGAAAGAGGTGTAAAGATGAAGGAGGAAGAGGAGAGGATGGCTCCTGGTTTTTAATTTAGGTAACTGGGTAGGTGGTGGTGCTATTAAATAATCCTGGAAAATAGGAGAAGAGGCAGATTTTATGGATATTGTTGGTGGTGATAATACATCCAGTTTGGGACATGTTGATTTTGGGTTGGATCAGGTAGAGGTGGTCAGTTAGTGATACTGGTGTTTAGTTGGAAAAAAATAACTTGTTTGTAGATATATATTTAAGATGAGCACAGATGCCAGATTAGTTGATTTCAGCTTAGCACACACATTTACTTACCTGAAAACAAGCTATGTAACATTTATTAAAAATGGCAGAATTACTTTAAAAAATAAGTCAAATGGCAGAATTATGTGCAGTACAAGCTACAGCTAAAATAATTTTTGACAAACTAGGTGCAGAAAACTGTACTTTAACTCTTAACACAGAACATTAGTTAATGCTTCCTTGATATAACACAGACCATTTAAATTCTTTTAACATTGATTCTGAAACCAGGACAAAATCACACGAATGTGCTGGGAATTGATCCTTGGAAGATTAGTTTTAATAAAATCAACTAAGAAAGAAAACATGACTTTTATTTTGGTACTTTCAACTTTACATTGAATTAGTTGATGAATACTATTATTCTGATTTTTGTAATGTTAATTCTTGACTTTCTGCCCCTAAAGTAATGGAAAGTTCAAAATCAATTTCAAGAAATCAGGGACCAGTGCCTCCATTTTAAGTAGGATATTTTAATATCAATTGAGATTAGTAAGAGCTCTGTACTTTTCCTTTACAGTAATCTTGATCTTGCCATTTAGAAGTTCTCTTTCAACAAAGCTGGAGTTTTCTCTTTCCCTGAAAAAAACAAAAACAAAAACAAAAAAACAAAAAACTGGACCTCTAAGAGAGGAAGAAAATAAGAGACCTCCCTCAAGTAAACAGTGACAAATTACTGAAGTCATGTCTTTTCACTTCTCTTCTCTTTTCTTTTCCTTTCCTTTCCTTTCCTTTCCTTTCTTTTCTTCTTTTCTTTTCGTTTTGTTTGCTTTGTTTCATTTCGTTTCAGTTCTTTTTGGTTCTTTTATTATTTTTTTGAGAGAGAGAGAGAGAAAGTGCACACATCCGCATGTAAGCAGCAGAGGGGCAGAGAGACAGGGAAAAAGAATCCCAAGGAGGGTCCGTGTGACAGCACGGAGCCCCGTGCAGAGCTTGATCCCATGAACCATGAGGTACTGACCTGAGCCGAAATCAAGAGCCTGATGACCAACTAATTAAGCCACCTAGGAGACCCTTGAATTTTTTATAATAGCAAAATAAAAAGGAAAACATAAAAGTAAAACATTTAGGTAAGTGACAGATTTTGGAGGTGGGGGGGGTCATGGCTTAATTTATACACACAACCCAAGATTCTGCTTCTATACATGCAACACAGAAGGTCTCCACACCGGGCCTCTGAGCTTTCCTGGCTTGCTGTGTATTTTGATTCTAGGGAGGCTTTCTGCACAAAAATATGGATGTTTCACAGCTGCCCTGTACTCCACTAGGAGAGTGTATCCTATCACACATAAAGGTACTCCTAGGGTACTAAATAAATATACGCAGATGCTGAATTCAGAGAACTGATAAAGCTGTATGGATTTAGCACCTGTCCTGTATAAATGACAGAAAGAATGCATCAGAGATTTCTACCCTTCAAGGCCATGCAACATTCCACAAAACCTGCAAAATCTTTTTTTTTTTTGGTCTACTCACTGTTAGTTGAGTCAGTTTGGAATAGGTGAGGTATTGATGTAGAGATGTGACCTGAATTTGCTATGTAGGCTCAAGAAATAGAGTAAAAAACCCAGATAAACCCAAATTTTGGTCTCCCAACTGATTTGATGTAGGATTTTGGGTGAGGCAATCAACCCTGTCAGCTGCATTCTCTCTATCAGCATGATGAAGATAAAATATCTATCCTTTGCCAACCTGACTAAAGCATTCTAAAGATCAACTTTTATAAGGTTCTCACACAATGTGACTATTGTAGCAGAGACAATCAGTATTCTGTCATAGTTGAGAGTTCTGCCATATTGAGGATAGCTTTGTAGAAAAGTATCTCTTGTTATTTGCAGAATAGGGGTAGGGGAAGAGGTATGGCAGGATCCTTCCAAGCAGCACATCCCTTGAAGAATTAGGGAAGATTGATCTTTGACTTCATAAGAAATAACAAGTGTCTTGATGTTAGCAAAGCCTTTTAATTTATTTTTCAAGATATGGTTCTTAGTGAACTGAGGAAATCTGCCCTGACCAAACATTCAGAGATGTATTGTATCACTAATTAAAGGCCCGATAAAAATAGAATCCTAGAGCTGGAAAGAAAGCCAGTAATCCTGTAAGGCAACCATCCTCCATAAAGATTTTAGTAAACCCACATTCAACCTGTGTTTGAATATCTTTGATAAAATAGAGCTCAGTTCTTCACTGTTCATCATACACCTTCACACATGCGCGCGTGCACACACGCACACACACACATCACAGACTAGAATGTTAGTTAAAGGAGACTCTCTTCAGAGTCATACATATGGTTGTACATAATGGTTGTACAAGAATGCCTGGATGAGGCGGCACAAATCAGGTCTGAAATCCATCCCTGTAACTCCACTTTCTAAATCATGTGCCTGGGTATGAGACTATGTCCTCCAGGCAACAGGAGAGTCCATGTATTTGACTCCCTAGGGAAGATCTCTTTTTATAATCTGGTCAGTAGTGGGGCACATATCACTGGCATAGTTATTTCTTCTCTCCTATTTGAGAAAGCTTAGACATGTGATTTTTTAATCTTTTTACCCTGTACCTGATGAGAATTGCTCCTCCATATCTCAGGCTCCCATGTCAGAATAACTGTGAGAAATACAGTAAGAGGATCTCCATATTCAGACAGGCTTACAAAATTGACATGTCCCTTGGATGACCATAGTGAATGCAACTCCTTCCTTGGATCCTTGGAAAAATGTGTGAGTGTGTGCGTGTGTGCACGTGTGTGTGTGTGCATAACTGGGGAGGTCAGGTCTGGAGGTATAAGAAACCTCTTACAACTGGGTGTAAGCAAATGATGGCCTCCTAGGGCAGTTCTAACTGATGTTCTGTCATCTCAGTGGTCTCATGGTATGTGTGTTAGCACTATGATCAAAATCTCTGTTGACAACTAGCTGAGGTGGTGAAGAGGTGTCTAGAACCTTAGAGGCATGGATTCTAATTCCAAATAACCTTGGGCACTTAGAGATATAGTTAGAAACCATTAGGAAAATCTATTCTATTTCTAAATCTGCAGCTCCTGACTGTCCTCAGGCTTTAAAGAGTTTGAACCCATTAAACTGCGTAGACTGCTTTGACAGCAGAGTGTTGGTTAATTACAGTGGCAATCTAATTATAAGGTTTATAAGGTTTCCCTGTAATTGATTCCCTTTCAAGTGTGTGGAAACTTCACTTGATATGCATTCGCTCCTAAAACTTATGGGAATAGACCAGATTCTGGGGCTGTGTGTGTTTTAGAATCAGGAAGTCCATCCCATTTGCACTTTGGAGTCCTTATTCAGGACAGTAAGGGATTCTTCTTAGTATTTCACTCATTCATTCTTTCATCAATTCATTCACCCATTCAATAAATACTATACTAATAGTATGTACCTAGTGCTAATAGTCTCCAGGAATACAAAGATGTATTGGATATAGTCACTGCCACAGATAGGCTTACTAGTTGAAATTGACAGAAATAAGCAATTTAAGTTATATGTTAATTACTGGTATTCGTGATGCATTTAAGGTGTTAAGGAAGCATTGAGGAGGAGATCCCTAATTCTGCATTGTGTGGGAGAAAATGGGAGAATGGTGGTGGGGGCACAGAACAGCACTCACTGAGGAGATAACACTTAAGTGCAATATTAAAGGATGAATAAATATTCAGTGTACAGAAAGCAAGGGTTTGGGATGGGAGAATGAAAAAAATGTAGCACTGTGAGGGAACAAGAAGATCAAGCATCTGCCACTACTGTAGACAACCAATCATGACAGGCACTGCTGTGGCAGAACCTCTTCCTCCACACACAATGTATAGAAAACACTTTGCCAGCTCCATAAAAACAAAAGAGCTAATCCTTAATAAGGCATCACAATGTATGAGTACATTAATCGTCTCCATGTCACAGATGAAGGAAGTGAGGCTTAGAGAAATTACATTATTAGAGCAAGATCACACAGATAAAATGTTAGGGAAGCCAGGATTTGGACTTGGGGCTGTCTGCTACTGGAGCGCAAGTATGTTTTTGTAGCCTCTTCAGATATGAGGATTATTAAGTAATGTATGATACATGCCGTCAAAAAGCTTTCAGCATACTTTTTTTTTCATTTTGAGGAGAGGCAATTAATCCCATCAAGACCTAGCCCCTCACTTTCCTCATATGTGAAATGACAAAGTTGTGCTATGTGAACTCCAAAGACCTTTATATTTCTAAGCTATTTTAATTTAATCTTGCCTCAAGCTTAAGAACACTTTCTTTTTGTCTTACATATATCTTCCTAAAGACTTATATAATAGACTGCATATCAGTATTAAAGACTCAAATGCACAGGGTGTTTTGATTATAATCATCCTTTGGATGAATATGAAACACCAATGTGTCCAGTTTTCCACATTAAATTCCTGTATATGGAGGAAAAAATGTTCTTATCACTAAAGTACATGATATATATTTTAATTCCCTGATTAATTACTAAATTTTTCACAGAGCTCTTTCCAATTTTTCACAAAGAATAGGAGTGAGCAGTAGATGGACATTGATGGAGGGATCATTCTGCTCTTCTTTGTTGCATGATTTAATAAACCAATGTACTCTAGTTTTACTGTATTCTTTAGGGCTGCATGTAATAGGCAGTATCAAACAAAAGTTTAAAGAAAATTGTTTTCTTTTAACTATTTTCCCTGAAGGCAGACTAGACTTTAGTCAAGTCAATATAGAGAGGTGTTTATTTTACTTTCAAGCAATATCTATAACAAGTTGTAGTGGGTATTGGCTTTTTTTTTTTTTTTTTTTAACTTTACCAAATCTAAGCTCTGTATTTGGAAATTTCCCACTTTTGGAGTCTTGGTGGTAAGCAGATATGCACTTTCCAAACTATCTTGCAAATAGGGTATGGATGTGTGATTCAGCTCCACCAACAGCCACACCTGTCCCCACTCTGAATTGGGAATAGGGGGCACACAGAAGCAGTCACAGTAGAGAATTCATCCTGGAAGTGGGTGGGGGAGCAGCTGAAGCTCCAACATGGGGTTTCCATGGCAGCAGCAGCAATGGGGAGCAGCTGAATCAGTGCCCAAGTCTAGAGTATAAGGGGTGCAAGCTCTGATGTTTCTTTTCTGTGAGGACAGCAGTGGGGTCTGCACTAGCCTGGTTTGAGGTCTGACTGAGGTTGTACCCTGCCTGCTGCCTGTTCTCTCCAACCCAAGTCTTGTTCTATAAGTCTGTGAGTGCCCCAAGGTACTTTTTTAAAACACATTTTAAGAAACTTTTTGTTTTGAAAAAATATCTAGTTACAGAAAAATTGCATGTATAGAACAATGGACTCCCATAATACCCTTTCCCCATACTTACCAAGTTTTAACATTTTGCTATATATTTTTTCTCTCTCTCTTTCTCTCTGTCCATTTATCTTCCACTCTCTTTATGTAATTATATTATATGTAATATTATTTACATTATTCTAAATCACTTGAGAGTAGGTTACATACACTATGCCCCTTGACCCCTTTATAGTGCAGCATGTATTTCCTAAAAACAAGGGTATTCTCTTACACAGCCACAGTTTAGCTATTCAGTTTGGGAAATGTAACACTAATATTAATCTAACCTTCAGTCTATATTCACATTTCAATTATGCCAACAGTGTGCTCTATAACAATTTTCTTTCCCAGTCCAAGATCCAATACAGGATCATGTGTTGCATTTAGTTGTCATATCTCTAAAGTCTTCTTTTAATGTGTATACATCTTAGGTTTTCCTTGTTTTTCATGATATTGACATTTTGAAAACATAATCTGTATCTTTTATAGAATATCCCTCACTTGGGGTTTGTCTGAGGGTTTCTCATGATTAGATTCAAGTTGTTCATTCTTAGCAGTAATATTATATGAATGATATTGTATGTTTCTCAGGCCATCACATCCAGAGATAACATGCAAATGATTACCATATTGGGAATGTTGATTTTGATTACTTAGGGCGTTATCAAATTTCTTCACTGAAAAGTTACTATATTTTTGTAATTTAGATGATTGATATTTTGATGTTATATAAACGTCCTGTTTCTCCTCGAACTGCCTCCTTCCTCAGATTTAGCATCCATTTATCATTTTTGCTTGAGTCATTTTCTTACTATGATGATTGCAAAATGGTGATTTTTAAATTTTCATCATTTCTCCTATATTAATTGTCCATATATACTTTTAATAAATCCCCTTTCTGCTTGAGCCAGAGTTGGTTTCCATTGCTTATAGCTAAGAACCCTGGAGGTTAATTTACTTGTATATTTAGGCAGCTAGTTCTAAGAACCTATCAGACCAGTTTACTCAAATTGTCAATTGAGTCAGTCCAAGGAGAGATACCTTTAAGAAAAGAAATGATATAACTTTTCATGGTGCCTCATTCCACTTTTAAAATACACACACAGATCAGACCTTCTTCCACTACCAGCCAAATGACTACAAACTGAATATATAAAATATCAAATAGACCAAAACTTGAAAGCAGGAAAGTACCAATGCTTGTGACTAAATGCCAAACATCAAGATATTTGGGGATATTGAACAGTTTATTAAAATGTTTATTTTTCACTTAGATTTTTTGCTTGTAATAAACATCAAAATGAAGAATAATAGTTTAATGGAAATAGCACACTAGGGGAAGGCAGCTTTTTCTCAAGTGCTAGCTCCACTAACTAATATATACGGGACTTTGTGAGCAAGTTTCTTACTTTTCTGAACCTTAATTTCCTCATCTGTGAAATGAGATGGTTGAACAAAACACTTTCAAGAGTCTTTCAAACTCTGGATTTTATGACCCCAAAACTGAACATGAGTGCAATTGTTGGAGACATCAGGAGTTGTTAACCTAGAATGTTCTAATGAGGACATTTGGAACCAAGATTATTCTGGTATAAAGATTAGCAACTGTGAGATAACTCCCAAGTTATTCAGAGAATAGAAACATCAAAACAATTTAGAGAAAAATTTAGTCTAGAGATGGTAAAGCTGTCTGACTAGATGTCTTTCCCAAGAGATAAACAGTCTCACAGTGCTTGGCATTGGTCAGATCACATCTTGAGCAGTGTGTCTTGCTCAGAGGGCCATAGTTTCATGGAGCCATTAAAAGATCAAAAATGTCATTATGAAAAATGATTGAGTGAACTGGGTTGTTTATCTTGGAGAAGAAAAGATTTAATGGGATCAGGACATGATAATTCTCTAACACTTGAAGGTTTGCTTTATTCAGGTGGAATATAATATGGATTTTTGTGTTTTCTCCAGACAGAAAAACTACAACCAACGGGGTGGAGGTTATGATATGGATATAAGGAGGAAACTCTATTTGAACATAGTTGTGATCATTGCTCTTATCAGCCCCTCTGTCAGGGATATCATTATGTCTCTGTGGTCTCAGAAAGCTACTCCAGAATCAAGCTTTTTGCTAGGGTCTCAGTGCAACAAATCAGGCCTTGTTCTCCATGCAAATGTTTTCAGATCAGTGCTTCTCAAATGTCAGTGTATATATAAATTACTGGGTATCTTGAGAAATTTAATTTCTGATTCAGTAAGTCTGGGGTGGAAACTGAGATTCTGCATTTGCAACAAGCTCCCAAGTGTTTCATGTGCGCGTCATCGCCTGCCCAATCAGACGTTACATTCCCGCGTGACCAAAGGATATTATTCCGTATAAGTATGCATGTTACAATTAGCATCCATGTGAAAGGAGGTAAAAAGATGTTTTGCAACTCCAGCAGCTTCATCTTCTCATGATGTTTAAATGTTTTCCTGTTTCTTTTTTCCTTAAAAAGGTTCCATATTTTCTGACCTTTTACTATTTTTGATCACTTTGCATACTGGCGTAGCTCCATCTACTTCTAGGTAGCCATGAAGTAATCCCCCAGCATATCATGAATTTTGCTTATTTTAGGTCATTACTTCAGTTGACTATAACCATTTTTGGTAGGACCCACAGACATATACACACAAACACATATACCATCTCATGGTGCTTTTTATTGGATTTTGCCCACAAGGCATAATGGTCTAGGAACAGAGGCTTGTGTGTGTACAAGGACCCAGGCCTACTTTCAGCTCCCCTCCCTTCATTCTAGGCTTTGTCCATCTCCAAACAGACATCTCACTCAATAGCAACTGGGTAATGTATCCAGGGTCTTTTTATTATCACGGGAATGTTTATGTCACCCTGATACAACACCAGTTTTAACCCTCAAGACCATTAGAACAATTCTAGCCTCTTTCTGCATAATGACCCTTCAAGCATTTATATAGAGTCATCGTGGTCTCTTAGTTTTTACTTTCCAAACTAAACATCTCCGGTTCCTTCAAAAATTAATCATATGAAATGGTTTGAATTCGTCTGCCATACCAGTTGCTTTAAAAACAAAACGAATTTTAAGAGGGTGTATGAGAGTGGGAATTTTGTGGTTCCCTAGGTAGATTTCTGGCATTACAACACCAATCATCTCTGGAATCTTCATGACTTATAGATCACCATATGGCATTCTGTTTGGAAAAAATTTTTTTTTCACTACACTAAGTCCCACTTGCAGGGTTTTTCTATTGTTGTTGTTGTTTTTCATAGGAATCTATGAATGAGCAGGGGTTTTGGGGAGTTCTGTAAGCACCTTCAATGCAAACTTTCCCACTTGGCTCAGGTTCCCTTCATTTCAGAGCTGCTGGCAAGCTTCTATGTGTTTCTCTTGAATGAAATGGTGGATAACTAGCCTCTTCCTCTCTAAATGAGCTCATTTTTTTTCATCTGTGCAATTTCTAACAGTGATTGCCTGAAAATAATACATAGGAATGATCATTTTAGTAAAATTTCACATGGAGAATAATAATGGTCATTTATCTAATGGAGTTTTAATAGGAGAAGTAGTATACTGGAACTAATAAAGATCAGTCAAAAATGACATAATTAAGACAACACTGGCAGTATGTTATGTTATACTCTGATGTCTGAACAATCAGCTATGATCTGGATATTTAATAGGGTATTAACTATCTTCCTGTATATATTCTGTATAATACGCTAATATATAAAATACAAAAATCTTTCTGAATAGAATAGGGAAAGAAGTTTTCATTTGGTTTCCTTAGTAAAGGAGATGGCACAGGTAAAGACGGGTGGAAGTGGGTGAGGTGGAGATGAAGGAAGGGGTTGTTAACAGAAATGTAACCCTTAATTCATAGCACTCTGGTCTTTGTGCCTGATACGTGGGTTACATACTGTAGTACATAAATTCTGAATTATAGAAAGGTGATACATATTCAGAAACTTGGCAACCCCATTTCCTCTATCAGTGTATTGAAATTACAGCATGTTTAGATGCCCTAAAACATTCAGATTGGACTTAAGTTTCTTAATACAGAAACATGAAACTGGGGCTTACCTTCACTTGTAATGAAGGAAATGCACACTAATTCTATGAGTACATCAAGAAGTTAATTCTAGAATATAAAACCTTTAAACAACTCTAGCTTATGCCTGTGTTGGCAACATGTGATCTCAATGAAAAGTGTGAAAAAGCAGACTGCCAGATGTTTTGACTACATGATACATCACATCTTAATGTTTCCTAGGTTGGCTGTAGTAATACTAGAGATTCAAGATTTTAAAATTAGCAACTTCTGTTCTAACTTTTTCTTAGTCTTTACTTTAAAAATGTTTTATACCCAAAACTTTCATATGCTGGAATTTTTTCTTTAAAACACGTGCTTTTAGGAAGAATGTTTATAAACCATAAACAAAATCTCAGAAGAACATATCGTGTGTCTTTCTGTAATAAGTGTATTATATAAACTGTTGGCCACTATGACTGGGGAGTGATGTTTTCAGGCTAATCAATATTATACCATAAATATTATAAGTTTTTAAGTGTTAGAAGTTCAGTATTACTCCCATACCAAGCATGATTTGCTGTAAATATATCAGAAAGCACTTCAAAGTCTTGCTGGAGCTTGTGTCACCATTTGAGCATTGGCCCCACTGTACATGCATTTCCTTGAGCAGAGTTCTAGTTAATACTATTTCTGACAATACATTCATTCAATAAATGAGTATTAATGCTGATTATCATTCATAAGAAGACTTTGAGGAGGGGGGTACAGATGCCGTTTGAGATGGCGGGAAAGGGGAAGGCAGGGGCTACATCTGACCAAAACAACCAACCCCAGTGTCAGGCCAGCATTGCCTCTTTTTCCTTAAAACATCCCCTCCACCAAACTAATTTTCAAAGATTCTCTTCTGAAAATGCAAATACCACTGCAGGGGTGTGTATATGTGTATGTGGTGTACTGGTATTAATTATATCTTCGTTAGTAAAAGGTTGATAAAGGGAATGGTACAGGATAAAAAATGGTGGCATCAAGGAAGAGAAAATGGATCTTTTGGAGAAGTGGAAATACCCATGACAAATATTACTTAGTTTACAGTTTTGCTTTAGGGTCTCAATTATGACTAGCTACTATTACAGATGTTGAAATAACATTTTATAACCTTATTTTGGATTGGCTTCTTATATTTGTTGTTTCTAGTGAACCTAAATGAATCCCCTGTGGCCAGATCTAATTTATTAGCATAATTCATGTTACCCAACCTGTTCCCCTTCATGAATTTTTTTAAAAGCTAAATAATGTCATAAATAAGGACAAACACAAAACTCCTTTGGGGAAAACAAATAAAATGGCTACTTTTAGAGCTGTTAATAATCTTATGATTATTTTCACTTAAATTTTATTTAGTTAATGTCTTGTGAAGCCAGAAGGATGTTGGAATGTTTCCTTAGCTAGCTTAAATAAATTTTTAAAAAAAAGTCTGGTTTTGGAGGCTCATAATGAAGATCAGTTACAATTACAAATAGATTTTTTGTTTGCCTTCTGAAATAATTTTCTTTTATAACAAAAAACATTACTGAGGACACTTCATTAAAAATTAAAAAGAAAAAACAAACCTTAGTTCAAAATTGAAATTACATTGGTCTATATTTGTACCATCCCAGAAAAAAAAAAGTTTGGCTAAGGAAATATTCAGAGACATGTAATTATTTTGCTCTAATTGGCACTGTTAATTCACATGCACATGTGCAAATAAGCATTGCACTACCAAGCATACAGAGGTATTGAAAGGATTAAGGCGGAAGGTTATCTGATAGGAATAAAGAGTATGGTCTGAATGGATTCTAAAATATATTTAATCACCATTGGCACCCTTGGTCAAAAGGGAAAAAAAAGTAAATCTGTAACAGTCACTAAGGAAACAAGCTTTGCTTAAGTTGCTTGGGTGATAAATTCCCCTGGGAAATAACTAGCGAGGCAGCTGGAAATCAGCACAACTCTAGGGCCTTGCTCCTAAGAAATATACCTGTGGCATTTACTATAAAACCAAGAAATATATGCTGCCAGGCCTCTATCTATCTACATGGGGATGTCAACTTTTATCTTCAAATGAGTTAGCAGAGTGTGATTTTGAAAGTCTGTGGCTTCTAAAAATGAATTCAGGTTCTATGGTAAACTAGATAAATTAGCTATATGTGAAAGACTTAATAGACTTTATTTACAAAATCATTAACTTATAAAAACAAAGGCACTCCAGGAGTTTTTAAATTAGACTATTTTTTAAGGCTTCTTGTGAATATCTTCTCCACTCAAGATTGCCTCTTTATAAACATTTTATTTTAGAATCTTTTGGGTGAAGAAAAGAATTAGAAGGCAGCAAATGATCGCAAATGTTTTGTTTCGCTCGCATTTTAAGGTATCAGCCAAGTAACACCAGTGTCTCAAATGAACTCCAAAGTTAGCAGAAGTGTTAGTAAATGTGCTCATTCCTGGTCCAATTTACCAAATATGTATTCAGATTTTTAATCACAAATATTTTGGAGTGTTTGGACTATCTGCTCCTTTGTGATTACAGTCAGGGACACACAGGAAGATGATGCTATCTCTGATAAGGAAGGACTCTTTATTTTTACCTGAATATATCAGCACAATGGAGATTTTGCCTACAGGCTCAATATTATTCTTTGGGAATGAGACTGGACTTTTCAAATTTAAGCAACTATTATAAATCAGGTTGTAATAGGCATTATTTCTGGGGGAGGGAAATCCCACTCAGATGATCATATATATCATTTAATAGCTACTATACTATTAAAGCCTTAGAAGTTTTATATTTAACATTAATGGTCAATAGTAAATAGGAAAAAAATATTGTGCTCTGAAATTTTGGCAAGCACATTGATTATAGTCTTTATTTAGTAATGTTTTCAAGTCAAGCTTGGCAGCAAAGATTTGTGAGTTTTACTGCAAGCCATCATATTTGCTGTTACAGCAATGCACAAGCAAAAAAAACATGAAGTTGGGAGCATGTGCAGAATCTTACATATTGTTTATTCTTCCAAAGTAAAATGAAACCCTCTGACATTATTCTAGGAGATTCAAATTTCAATAACATCCTTCCTTGAAATATTCAGAAAATTGGGCTAGAATTGGTGCCTGAATTTACCAGACTGCTGCTTCAATTCTTTATTCACAAAAACATATTTTAAACAAACAAAAAATAACGTGAAAAGTTTTTGTAAATTACCCAAGTAACCAATTATGAATTTTGCGTGAATGAGCAATTTTCTGAAGATTGACTCTATTCATTAAAACCTTCCTATATTACTCCTGTGAAGAAACTGCTTGGGGATTATAAATAGATAATACATAAAATTATAAGTATCATTCTTAGGTGCTGATGAAACATAAAACTATAGAAATGATCCTTTGTTAATTTTTTCAGGAGTCTGAATTCAATGTTTCTGAATGTTTGAATGTTCCTTTGTTGCTAAACTTTCCAATTAATGTAGCTTTAATAAGAAACATGTAGACCACATCTATTATATATACTTAGAAATATACTTCAGTGACTAATTACTGCCCATCAACTGTGATAGAATTCCATTAATAATTTTCAACAGGATGATGTCAATAATATGGGAAGTACTTTTGGAATTCTGATAGTGCTGATTCAGAAATCTTACAAAACTTATGACATTGATTAATACCATTTTATATATAAATCACAGTCTGAAAGAATTTCCCCACAGACTTAGAAATTAAATATTTGGTAATACTAAGTCACAAATGCAATAACATATCTACCTATTTTCAATTGCTCCAAAGACACAGAAGCAACATCATCAAAATTCACACATGCTACACACAAGTGTGAAGATACCACATATAATGACTGTATTTGACCATCTTTGGAATGGAAAGGAAGTCCAAACATCAAACCTGATGACTAAAGCATTTAGGAACAGCAGAAAGAGCTCAGTTCATACTTTAGGAAGCTGAGTTAGTATTTCGTTTATTTTCCCCAAAGCGTACAGCTGCCTTTGTAAGGAAGAACCAACCATGTGAATGAGAACTGAAGTCAAGGTTAAAATAATTTTTCCCAAGAGAGTAGAGTGCATCAGAGAGAAGCAGAGGCTCAGCTCAGACGAGCATTAATAACCAGAGGCAGCATCTTCCCTGAAAAACATTAGAGTCTCTTGGACATATGTTTGAAATTCATCCTCCCAAGTCATCCTGTGACTGTAGAGATAGGTGACAATGTCCCACTCTCTGAAGGGGGAAAATACAGCACAAACCATTTAAAAAATTATTACTTTAAAAAATTATACAAAAGTGGCAAAGTGTTCTAACTGTCAAGAAACCTTTGCAGATGGTAAAGAAAAAGCTTTGTCTTTCCTATTACTGTTTTGCCCTTCAGTTGACATACATGCCGAGTTGCATCAATAGGATTACAACGGAAACACAGTCATCTCTAGGTTTCTTCTGTTTGGATTCCTTGATCTTGTTTAAAGAAACAGGCTCAGGGAATGCACAGAAAACAAACTTCCCCAGTCGAAGTTCCGAGGTCGTTCTTCCCTTTCTCCCACCCTCAGAAACCTGTCTAGTTTACTGGACAGAAATGTCATGGTCATGTTGCACCACTTCACTTGTTGAATTGTGTGAAGCCAGCGCTTGACCACAATAACTTAGTGAACCACCTTGCCCTTAAATTAGCCCCCACGATTTCTTTCTAGTTCGGTGGAAATGTCTTACCTGCATGTGTCCCTGGTACATTCTGCTTCGGCTTCTTCAAGGCTCCCTGAGGCCGCCGGATGCTTCCCCTCGTGTCTGCTTGCACACCAACAGAAGGGAGAAGACGGCTGCACACTGTGATCTCGGACGGTGCCCCTGAGCCAGGTGGAAGGCTCCAGGTAGCCCGGCCACAGTGGCCCCTGGCCGCTCTGCGGGCTGCCGGGAACTGTTCTCCGCTCGGGGTGCTGAAAGCGGACACTGGAGAGCGCGCGGAGGAGATGAGGAGCCCAGGCGGCCACGCTCACCCGCAGGCGCAGGTCCTGCTTCGCCGGGCGTCTCTAAAACTCACTCCTTCTCCACCGAACTCTTTCTCGCTTCCTGCCGGGCTGCCTCATTTCTCTTTCCCTATCTTCGTCACGAACCCCCTTCTCCTCCCAACCCTGACGTGTGCGCCCACACCAGCCGCCGCCGCAGCTGCCGAGCGGGGCGCGCGCCGCTCTCCCGGCCGCGTCTCTGCCGAGAGGCCGCGGAACCGGGCACGCGCGCGCGTCCCCGGCGGGCCCGGGAGAGGCCCGAAGGGGATGCATGCACGCGGCGGGCAAAGTGCCGGAGGGTGGTGGTCGCGCAAGGCGGTCAGGGGTGGCGGCCGCATCCACGGAGACTCCGGCACTGTAGATGGTCAGATGCAAGAAAAGTGGAAGGAAAATGCATTGTTTCTCCCAGGGCCATCAATACCGACTAAGCCTGTCATCGTACAGACATAATGGGCTGAGCGTGGGGGTTTCCGAAGAGTTTACTTTGTTCTTTTTATTTTTTTAATTTTTAAAAAATGTTTATTCATTTTTGAGAGAGAGAGAATGAGAGTGTGTGTGTTAGAGAGAGACAGTGTGAGCAGGGGAGGAGTATAGAGAGAAGGAAACACAGAATCCGAAGCAGGCTCCAGGCTCCTAGCTGTCAGCACAGAGCTCCATGCAGGCTTGAACTCACAATCCTGAGATCAGGACCTGAGCAGATGTCAGAGGCTTAACCGACTGAGTCACCCAACTGTCCCTGCGTTTACTTCTGTTCTCACTCAGCTCTCACAATTTACCTCAGTGACACTGGGTGAATAAAGACTTTCCCAGCTCAACCCACCCTCAATTTATTTATGAGCACACTACTTAAAATTCCAAACCCCAGTCCCTACGGGCCTTCTATGATTTGTTTTCTCCGTAGCACATAACATCATCTAACATCCCATATATTTTACATACTTTATTTATTGTCTGTCTTTCTATATTCAATGTGATTTCCATGAGATCAGGGAGGAGTGTATCTGTTTTTGCATGGATGTGTCAGCACAATATAATACCACTTGACACATGGTTGGTACTTAAAAATATTTGTTGAATGAATAGATCTTTACTATATAATATATAGGTAGAGTGCATTTAGATATGTCTCAAGTTAAAGACTGAACAGTTTTATGTAGTTTCTACATTATAAATACATATACATCATATATATGTGTGTATATATGTACAAGATTACAGTGACTACCTAGTTTTGCTGGTAATAAGATCTCCAATTACACAACAACCTGCCCCCCAAGTTATATACAGCAAAATGTAATCCCCCAAATATGTATGTATGTATGTATATAACATGTATGTATATAGCATGATATACCTTTCGTAAAGTTAAAAAATATATCAACTCCCTAAGAACATAAATATATATCATGTACTATATGGAATATAGTATTCAGAATGTTGGTGAACCTGGGTAAAGAGAAATAGGGTAAAGAAATGGGGAGGCATTTGATATGAAGGTTAATTGTCAGTGTCTTAGCTATTACGTTGGGTGGTGATTCATGGATGTGTATTACCATATAAAAATTGCTATATAAATAAAACATGGCTATGAATGGACTATTGAGGAGAGAGTGACATAAATATAAGAAATGATTAATCTAATCCAATACATCTGAAAACAATGGACTGACTGACCAACCAACCAACCAACCACAAAATGATTAAGACTTGTAAAGGCAGAAGATGTGGATTCCTATTAGATTCCACCAAAAGTTAATCTTGGAAAATATCCTTTGCCCTCTTTAGACTTCAGTTTTTTCATATCTAAATCTTGCATGACAAACTCATTGTTTTATCCTGAAAACTGAGACATGTTCATAGGAAATGTAAAAAGGAAAGTACCATCATTTATTGTCCTTTATAGGACAGAGCACTGGAATAGGAGTCAGGAGACAGAAGTGCTAATTCCATCTCCTTACCTCACTGCTCTTTTAAGCAAGTATACTAATTCTCTACTTCTTCATTTTTGAAGTAAGGCAAATATCTTCCCAGTCTACTACACAGGGTGACTGAGGACTGAACGCATGCAAAGGGAGTTGTAAATTATAAACCACCATATATGAGTATGTAAACAGACATTTTTCCATTCCAGATAAGATGAGTGACCATTTTCTGAGATGTCAAGCTCTATAAATTTAAAAGAGGGGAAATATTTATTGTAAAATGTTAGTATATTGGTATAAAAATCTTGGGGAAATTTTTCTGTTTGATTTTAAAGTGCTAGAATTCTATAAAGTAACAGTGGGGCCAAACTTTTCCAATCCATTATATGCTTACTATTATCTAATGGCAGATTCAAGGAGTCGGCACAGCATGGCAACTACCTAGAGTTGAAGATAAAACTCAATATATAATTTTAAAAAATTGTTTAAAATTTAAAAAAATTTTATTTTAGAGAGAGAAAGAGAGAAAGAATCTGAAGCAGGCTCCCCACGTAGCCCAATGCATGGCTCAATCCCACGACTGTGAGATTATGAGCTGAGCCAAAAATCAAGAGTCAGATGCCTAACCAAGTGAGCCACCCAGGTACCCTAAATATACATCATTTTTAAAAAACCTAAGTAACTCATTTAGTTGTTCCCTACATTCACAAATCTCAGGAATGTAAGTGAATCTGTGAAGGCATCCCTGTCTTCATTCATGTTTATTAAGAATTTAGCATGTATAAGCGCTATGCTAAATGCTGAAATACACTGATGAATAAGATCAACATGCTTTCTATCTTCATGGAACCCATAGTCCAGCTTCCTGACAGGAGTACATTTTATCATTCCAGAAAGATAAATTTATCTCAACTTTTCTTTAAATAAATAAATAAATACAAACTAAACAAACCTCTACATAGATTCTACAATTTCCCATTTCCCCTATCTAAAAGTTTACATCTAACTTCTTCTAGTCAAACATTTCCCCTTCAGTTTTGAACTTTAATCCTCTCCATAGCACAAATATTTCCTTCAAAGCCTATAAATAAAAGCTTTGTGAGCAAAAACACTTGTCTGACTATTAATTCGTGACAGTATTTCACTATAACTTTTGATTCACAGAACCATTTAGCAATTTATGTATCTTAATTTGGTTACACCAAAAATTGCCATCCAGATTTAGGATTTTAGCTAAGTAATATGGTGTTTTGGTGCAAAAAGAAACTTTTCATGTGCAAATAGATATATCAATAGAAAATCCATAAGATAAAGCAGGTATGGACTGGTATACCAGTGACCCTTAAGGATTTGATGATGCACATAACAAAAAGCTGAATCATAATATAATTATATTTGTGGAAATCTTTTTTTTTTTACAAGTTTCAAATAGGTTGTTTTTAAAAGATCTTAAGGGGCGCCTGCGTGGCTTACTCGGTTAAGGGTCCGACTTTCACTTAGGTCACGATGTCGCGGTTCGTGGGTTCGAGCCCCGCGTCGGGCTCTGTGCTGACTGCCAGCTCAGAGCCTGGAGCCTGTTCCAGTCTGTGACTCCCTCTCTCTCTGACCCTCCCCTGCTCACGCTGTCTCTCTCTCTCTCTCTCCTAGAAATAAAAAAAAAAAATTAAAAAAAAATAAAAGATCTTAAAAGTTGGGGCACTTGGGTGGCTCAGTCGGTTAAGTGTCCGACTTCGGTTCAGCTCATGATATCAAAGTTTGTAGGTTTGAGCCCTGCATCAGGCTCCGTGCTGAGAGCTCAGAGCCTGGAGCCTACTTTGGATTCTGTGTCTCCCTCTTTCTCCTACCCTCCCCGATTTGTGCTCTGTCTCTGTCTCTCAAAAATAAATAACTGTAAAAAAATTTTTTTTAAGATCTTAAAAGGAGAAAATGCGCATAACTTTCTCTATGCTCTGACTCCAGTAATGGTGAGAAAGTATCTCTTTTGTGTAATCTTGTTCACCCCAGGGAATCATTAAGGTAAACTGACACAAGGCAAACAAGCCAGAGATGCAGCAGTTTGGAAAAGGTGTGGTTCTTTTGGAACAAAGACAAGTGGCAACAGCTATGTGTCTGCCACTCTGATTACCAGAAGTATTTGAATAAAAATGGAAATCTCTGCCAAACATCTAAATGCTTTATTTGACCTTTCACAGGATTTTCTAGTTTTCATATTAATAATTGGAATCATGGAAAGACAACTTTGAATCTGAATTGGTAATATGTGTCAAGCTTAAACAATAACATCTAACATAGGAAGCAAAAGAAGAAAGTCTCTGTATACACTGTGTAAAGAATTGTTACTAATGTATCTTTTCTAACCAGACCTGTACACAGGTATACAATTCACTGGCCACAATACCACCATCAGCAACAGTCTGACTTATTAGTGGCTGGGCTATGATTGCTCAGCTAAACCTAAACTCAGAGTAATTGACATTATTAAGGCTTGCAATGGATCTGAAGAAAAGAAAGATAATTCACACCTCATTCCTTTCCCATTGTTGTTTTGCAGCTTAAAATGGGCATGATTTGATACCAGATTCCAGTTCCAGAAAATATTTCTCATTTTAAATTCAAAGACCTTTCTTATGCAAAGTGTGGTCTACTGACCAGTAACATCAGTCTCAAGGGACTGCAGACTCTCTGGCCCCATCTATGACCTGCTTAATCAGAATCTTCATTTTAACAAGAACTCCAAGTACTTTGTATGTACCATCAAAATTGAGCAGCAATTGTGGCCTAGGTGGTTTATTTATTGATGTAGTATATGGCAAAGCTAGTTCTTGCCTTTTGCAATGATAGTCATGAGCAACGTCAGTGGCAAAAGAAAAGCACAATGCATATTCTCTTCCATTTATAAGATAATCTCACTGTATTTTGAATGGCCAGAAGACTTGACATAAAATCATAGCACACTCAGCTTTCTAACAGCAAGAAATGTGCTAATACTGCTTTTAGTTTTAATCATTATATTAAAGAGTTGAGTGGTAGCAGAATACGTTTTGTATTGATCAAGTTAAATTTTATTAATAAGTGAATCCTCATGCATTTTAAATGGCTATTGAAAATTCAGTATTATTAAATCTTTAAAAAAGCTGAGTAATAATGATGATGTCAGTATGCTTGTGGACTTAAAAAATCATTAATAATAGTCTTTTGGTGGTGATTCAACCATTCTTTTATAATCTGTACAATTCAAACCCTGCTGCTCAAAGATGGTGTAGGAGAGAACAAAAGTAAAAAAACTGTAGACCCAAATTAAAATGACTAATTGGTTTTTATTGTTCAATCAGAGGGAGGAACATTTTGTTAAAGTTTGCCCACTTGCCCTTTTTATGTCTTTGACACATTGAATGGGATTAACTGGTGTTCAGGGCATTAGATCTGGAAAGAATTTTGGAAGCCCACACAGCAGACTCCAGGCTGCCAGGGGGAATTATGATTGAAGAAAAGTACATGAACTTTGGTGACTAGGAGATGGCAGCAAGGTTCTTTCAAATGAGTAAGCAAGCTGGAGGCTTCCGACTTGGGCTTACTATGAAACCAATTTAAGAAATTAAACTAAATTAATTTATATTTGTTTTTCTTTATGACAATATTCTTTCAGCAATACAATATTGCATTTAATATTAAATGTACCTTTGAGACTTTCCTAGTCCTGGTGAAAAAAAATATTTGCAAAAAACCCACAAATGTGACTCCTTCCTACTATTCTTATGACCACCATCCTAGTATAGACTCTTTAAATTTGTTACCAGTCTCAAAGCTAGTTTTATCACCTCCACCTATCTCCCACGCAAAGCAGTCATTCACTGGAGCCAGACCAATTTCATAAAGATCAGCATTGATCATATTTACTGCCCTGTCCAAACACCTTATTAGTTTCCTACCTAAATAGGAATAAGCCTACTAATAAGCCTACTGATACCTAAAATTTTAGCTTTGGGGACACCTGAGTGGCTTAGTTGGTTGGGTGTCCTACTTCAGCTCAGGTCAAGATTTCGCGGCTCATGAGTTCAAGCCCTGCATCGGGCTCTGTGTTGGCAGCTCAGACCCTGGAGCCTGCTTCTGATTCTGTGTGTGTGTCTCTCTCTCTGCTCCTCCCCTGCTCACACTCTGTCTCTGTCTCTAAAAAATGAATAAACATTAAAATGAATGAATGAATAAATAAATAAATAAATAAAGCTTTAGCTTTGTATTCATTGTCATGGAATGGAGTTTGCCACCCAGAGCCATATCTTCCTCTAGTGGCAGGAAGAACTGTCTCTGATTTCACGAACTCTCTCCTTCCCATTCTTGCCCATTTGTGTGGTGGGAAACATTTTACTACCAGGATTTGGGGGTTGAACAAATGACCGTGGGTGAATCAACAGTGCATTTAATACCCATTGGTCATAGTTGGGGATGGGCATATGACCCAAGTCAGCCAACCAGGGCAAATGGACTCAGGTCCTGGACTATTTTGGAGCAGACTCATTCTTCTGGACTGGTTGCACTAATGATGTACGCTTGAAGCTGTCAGCATCTAGCACTCTAAAGTTGGAAGAAAAATCAATATGGGGGAGAAATAGTCTAGTCAATCTCCTGGGGACAAAATTTGAGCCATTAAATAAACCACACTTCAGGGGACCCTTCTTCCGAATTTTAGTTATTCCAGTTAATATATTCTCTTTCCTGGTTGAGTTGAGTTTTCTGTCATGTGTAACCAAAAGAATGCTTATTAATACAGTGGTCTTTTATAAACTGGTCCCTGTCTTTTTTCAGTTCTACATATTCCCTAACTTTTTAACAAACTATACTATTAAGCTAGTCTCCAAACAGTTCAAGTTATACTCATACTCTTTCCTTGTCTTAAGAATGTATTCTCTCTTCCTGCTCCTTTGGAATGAAAGTTCATTCATCTTTCAAGTGGTCTCAAATCCCATTACCTTCATAAAGCCTTTATTAATCCTCCAGTTGAATATACCTCTTTGCTGGGAACTTCTTTATAATACAAAATTTTCTTAATTCATAAAGTTTTCCCCTTGTTTAATTATTTCGGTACTCCTTTACTCATTAGATGTAGCAGATAGAGACAAGAACCTTGTTTTATTCTGTTTTGTTAAAATAACTTACAATATCTTATATATAAAAAGACTCTCAATAATAATTAAATAACACAAATAATTTTAGAAGTATTTAGAACAATATAAAAGCTTTGAAACTAATTTTAAAATGATTTACTCTCAAGGCACATTTCAGATATAATTTTGTTTAAAATAAAATATTAATGAAACTTCTGATTTTGTATAGAATCACACAATGCTAAGGCTGGAAAAAAGCTTATAGCTTCTGTGGCCTGACTTCCTCCTTTTTCAAATAAAGATTGTGAGGACCAATGAAGTCAAATGTCTTATTGTTGATGTGATTTTGCTGATGTGAAACAAGTAATTCTATCTACAACTGCATACAAGAATTTGGAAGTATGATTAACTCAAAGTACACTAGTGGTGATAGCATTCAGTTCATGTCACAAAATGCTGATATCTGAGTTTAAAAAATGAATTAGTATCCTATGGGAGAAAACAATGGATGAATAGTTAGACTTGGGAAAAACTAGCTATCCTCAAAGGCATTTTAGGAATGTGACAGGATCAAAAAGTTTACCTTATTTCAGTGAAAATGATTTTGATTCTGCAGCTCATGAGGAGAGGGTATTCAATTTTTTAAAGAGTTCATGTTAAAGAAGATAAGCAACATTAAAACAATTACAGAGGTGACATAATATACATGGAATGAAGAATTATTTCTAAGGTAAATCCATAGTTCTAATTCTGGTTCAGACAATTCTATTTTCTTAGATTACTCTATTCCCATATACCTAGTGTTACAACAGACAGTTGTATGGGAGAAAATGAAACCTTAAACCTATCTGAAAGAAGAAATAAGATTTTGATATGCTATTTAATGCATATGGATAAATGCTTGTTAAACTATAACTTCTAAAAATTAAGTAGTCTTGGTATTTATTAAAGCCTATGGCATTTTGTAGCAGGGTGGCAGAGACTAATTGTTTTTTAATTCCATAAAGAATGAAACACTAGAATCACTAGGATATTGTATATTTAGAGTGCCTTAGTTTAGACTTTTATTATATATCTTCTGGTCTAATTTATAAGAGCTTCCTAAATATTTAAACATCACTTCCTTCATTATAATTCTCCATAAAATAATGAGACTCAGCATTTAAAAATATAAATTGAAGATGGCAGAGAAACTCATCTTGTCCCATGGATACAACCAGATAACACTCATATCAGTGTAAATAACTCAGAAAACAACTCAAAAAACTGACAGAACAAACTCTACGGTAATTATGTAGGTGAGAGGCCACATCAAAAAGGGTAGGAATGGTGGAGATGCAGTCTGGGGCTGAATGGAACTGTGGGACTATTCACAGGAAAGAGGGATACAGAAGGTGCCATAGGGGAGAGAAAAGACCCTTATACCAGGGAGCCCACATGGATAAGATGAATTCCCATAACATTTGGCTCTGAAACCAGAGGGGCTGAATTCTGTGAGTTCTTACAATCAGCAGGACTTAAAATCAGCAATTTTAAAAATCATTGGTCTCAGTTGGCTCTGGAAGAAACAGGAAAGTGAGAGGAAACTGAGTCCCCACCTTACAGAAGCAGCAGTTTGAAAAAACCTGGGGCCTATGAGAGGGAGAATTATTTACTGATCTTAGAGAGTGTGTCATAGGGACAGAGATCTTGGGAGATGCCTCCAGCAAAAAAGCTGGCAGGTACCATTTTCCTCCCTTACCTCCAAGCATAAACACACAGCCACCTTCAGGAAACAGTACAGAGCTGACACCAATTTTGGGAAGGAAACAGAAATCCAGATCCAGGAGGCAGAGAAAGCCCCCAATAAAATCAACCTGAGGATGTCCACACTAAGACACATAATAGTTAAAATGGCAAAAAAATAGTGATCAGGAGAGAATTTTAAAAGCAGCAAGAGAAAACAGTTACATACAAGTAAAACCCCATAAGGCTATCAGCTGATTTTTCAGCAGAACCTCTGAGGCCAGAAGGGGGTGCTATGATATATTCAAAGTCCTGAAAGAAAAAAAAAATGCAGCCAAGAATACTCTATCAAGGCTATCATTCATAATAGAAGGAGAGATAAAGAGTTTTCCAGACAAATAAAAGTTAAAGGAATTCATGACCATTAAACCAAATCTACAGGGAATGTTAAAGGGAATGCTGAGTGGAAAGGAAAGACAATTAAGTAAGGAAAGTAGGGAGCACAAAAGCAGTGAAAATAAGTATATCTGCAAAAATCAGTCAAGGAACTCATATAATAAAAAGATGTAAAGTATGACACTATACCCCTAAAAAATGGGGGCAGAGGAGAGTAGTAAAGAATGGGTTCAAGCTTAAGTAGTAAAGAATGGGTTCAACATAGTATAGACTGCTGTATGGAGAAGATGTCATATAAAAACTCAACGGTAACCAAAAATAAAAAACCAGTGTTAGATATGCCAAAAATAAAGGTAAGGGAATCCAAGTATATTAGTAAAGAAAACAACTAATTATGACAGAAGAGAGCAAGAGAAGAAAGGAACAGAGAAAGATTACAAAAGCAACCAAAACCAAGTAACACATGGAAATCAATACATACCTATCAATAATTACTTTGAATCTAAATGGACTAAAATGTTCCAATCAGAAGACATGAATGATGGAATGGATAAAAAAACAAGACCCATCTATATGCTGCCTACAAGACCTAAAGACACATACAGATAGAAAGTGAAGAGATGGAAAAGCATTTACCATGCAAATGGAAATGGAAAGAAAGCTGGGGTAGCAATAGTTATATTAGACAATACAGACTTTAAAACAAAGACAATAATGAGAGACAAAGAACAATACCATATAATAAAGAAATAGAACATTTCAACAATAAGATATAACAACTTTAAGTATTTGTGCACCCAACATAGGAGTACCTAAATACTTAAAACAGTTAATAAAAAACATAAGAGAAGTTTCAATAGTAAGACAGAAATAGTAGGAGACTTTAATACCCATGACTTACATCAATGGACAGATCATCCAAACAAAAAATTAACAAGGAAACAGTGGCTTTGAATGACACACTGGACAGATAGATTTCATAGATATAATTAGAACAGCAGAATTCACATTCATTTCAAATGTACATGGAATATTCTACAGCATAGATCACATATTGAGCCAAAAACAATTCTCAACAAATTAAAAAAGATTGAAGACATACCATCCATCTTTTCTGACCACAATAGTATAAAACTAGAAAAGAACCACAAGAAAAAAATCTAGAACAAGCACAAATGCATGGAGGTTAAAGAACACGCTACTAAGAAATGAATGGATCAACCAAGAAACCAAAAAGGAAATTAGAGGCACCCGGTGGCTCAGTTGGTTGTGTCTGGCTTTGGCTCAGATCATGATCTTGCAGTTCTTGAGTTCTTGAGTTCAAGCTCCACATCAGGCTCTGTGATGACAGCTCAGAGCCTGGAGCCTGCTTCAGATTCTGTGTCTCCCCTTCTTTCTGCCCCTCCCCAGCTCACACTCTGTCTATCTCTCTCACAAAAAAAAAATTAAAAATACATGGAGACAAAGGAAAATGAAAATACAATTGTCTAAAATCTTTGGGATGCAGGGGTGCCTTGGTGTCTCAGGTCATAATCCTGCAGTCTGTGAGATCTAGTCCCCCATTGGACTCTGTGCTGACTTTGGAGTGTCTCCCTCTCTCTCTGCCCCTCCACACTCACACTCTGACTCTCCCTCTCTCTCGATATAAATAAACATTTAAAAAACTGTAAATCTTTGGGATGCAGCAAGAGCTATTCTAAAGGGAAGTGTATAGCAACAGAGGTCTACCTCAAGAAGCAAGAAGAACCTTGAATAAACAACATAACCTTACCCCAAAAGGAATTAGAAAAAGAAGAACAAACAAAACCCCAAACCAGTAGAAGAAATGAAATAATAAAGATTAGAGCAGAAATAATTGAAATAGAAACTAAAATAAAAAAACAAAAACCCACAAACAGAAGACAACAGAACACATCAATGAAACCAGGAACTGGTTCTTAGAAAAGATCAACAAAACGGTAAACCTGTAGCCAGACTCATCAAGAACGAGAGAGTGAAAAAATTCAAATAAACAAAATTAGGAATGGAAGAAGAGAAATAACAATGGGCACCACAAAAATAGAAAGGCTTATAAGAGAATATTATGAAAATTATATGCCAACAAATTGGACAACCTAGAGGAAATGGATAAATTCCTAGAATCATATAGCCTCCTAAAATTGAATCAAGAAGAAGTAGAAAATTTGAACAGACCAATTACCAGCAATGAAATTGAATCAGTAATCAAAAAATTCCAGGACTAGAAAGCTTTACATATGAATTCTACCAATCATTTAAAGAAGAATTGACACCTAGTCTCAAATGTTTCCAAAAAATAGAGGGGGAAGGAAAACTTTCAAATTTATCTATGAAGCCAGCATTACCCTGATTTGAAAACCAGATAAGGACACTACAAATAAGAGAACTACAGGTCAATAGTTTTTTAATTTTAAGGAATTTTAAGAAATTTAAGAAATTTCTTTTCTTAAAATTTTTTAAAAATTTCTTTAATGTTTTATTTATTTTTGAGAGAGAGAGAGACAGCACGAGCAGGGGAGGGTCAGAGAGAGAAGGAGTCACAGAATCTGAAGACAGGCTCCAGGCTCTGAGCTGGCTGTCAGCACAGAGCCCGACACGGGGCTTGAACCCACGAACCGTGAGATCATGACCTGAGCCGAAGTTGGACGCCTAACCAACTGAGCCACACAGGCGCCTCCTTTTCTTAAAAATTTTTAATGTTTTATTTATTTCTGGCAGAGAGAGAAAGAGAGAGAAAGAGAGACAGAGAGAGAGAGAGACAGAGACAGAGACAGAGACAGTGTGAGCAGAGATGGAGACACAGAATCCAAAGCAGGCTCCAGGCTCTGAAGTAGCTGTCAGCACGGGCCTGACGGGGGCTGGAACCCACGAACCGCGAGATCATAACGTGAGCCAAAGTCGGATGCTTAACCGACTGAGCCACCAGGTGCCCCTACAGGTCAATATTTCTGATTAATATAGATGCAAAAATACTCAACAAAATATTAGTAAACTGAATCCAACAATACATTAAAACAATCATTCACCATGACAAGTGAGGTTTATTCTCAGGACGCAAGTTGTTGAATCCTCACAAATCAATCTACATGGTATAACACATTAATAAAAAAAGGATAAGAACAATAAGAACCATATGGTCACTTCAATAGATGCAGAAAAAATCATTTGACAAAGTGTAACATCCATTTATGATAAAAACCTTCCACAAAGTAGGTTTAGAGGGAACATACCTCAACATAATAAAGACCATATGTGAAAGAGCCACAGCTAACATCATATTCAATGGAGAAACACTGAAAGCTTTTCCTCTAAGGTCAGGGACAAGTTAAGGATGTTCATTCTCACCACTGTTATTTAACATAGTACTAGAAGCCCTAGCCACAGCCATTGGACAACAAAAAGAAAGAAAAGGCATCCAAATTGGTAAGGAAGAAGTAAAATGTTCACTATTTGTAGATGACATACTATATTTAGAATACCTTAAAGACTCCACTGGAAAAAAAAATACTAGAATTGATAAATTAATTCCCTAAGATCATAGGATACAAAATCAATATACAGAAATCTATTGCACTCTATACACAACAATGAAGCAGCCAAAAGAGCAATTAAAAAAAGCAATCTCATTTATAATTGCATCAAAAATAATAAAATAGCCAGGAATAAACTTAACCAAGGAGGTGAAAGATTTGTATTCTGAAAACTAGAAAACAATGATAAAAAATTGAGGATGACACAAACAAATGGAACAGAAGAACAGATATTGTTAAAATGTCTCTACTATCCAAAGCAATCTAGACATTGAATACAATCCCTATCAAAATGCCAACAGAATTTTTCACAGAACTAGAACAAACAACCTTAAAATTTGTAGGTAGCTACAAAAAATTCCAGTCAAAGCAATCTTGAAAAGAGAAACAAAGCTGGAGGTATCACAATCTCAGATATTAAAATATACTACAAAGCTATAGTAATTCAAACAGTATGGTACTGGCACAAAAATAAACACATAGATCAATGTAACAGAATAGATCAGAATAGAACAGAATAGAAAGCCCAGAAATAAACCAATGATTATATGGTCAATTAATCTTTGACAAAGGAGGCAAGACAATGCAATGGGAAAAAGATAGTCTTTTCAACAAATGATGCTGGGAAAACTGGACAGCAACTGAAAAAGAATGAAACTGGACCACTTTCTTATACCATACACAAAGATAAACTCAAAATGGATTAAGGATCTAAATGTGAGACCTCAAACCATAAAAATCCTAGAAGAGAGCACAGGCAGTAATTCCTGCAACATCAACCATAGCAACATTTTTCTAGATATGTCTCCTGAGATAAGGGAAACAAAAACAAAAATAAACTATTGGAACTATATCAGAATAAAAAGCTCCCGCACAACAAAGGAAATAATTGAGAAAACAAAAAGACCATGTACTGAATGGTAGAAGATATTTGCCCATGACATATCTGACAAAGGGTTAGTATCCAAAATATAAAGAGAAATTATATAACTCAGTACCAAAAAAAAGAAATAGTCCTATTAAAACATGGGCAGAAAACATGAACAAACATTTTCTAAAGAAAATTTGCAGATGGCCAACAGACCCATGAAAAGATCTTCAACATCACTTGTCATCAGTGAAATGAAAACCAAAACGACAACGAGATATTACTTTACACCTGTCAGAATGACCAAAGTCAAAAACACAAGAAACAAGTATTAGCAAGAATGTAGAGAAAAAGGAACTCCTGTGCACTGTTGGTGTGAATGCAAACTGGTGCCGCCACTCTGGAAAACTGTATCTTCCTTAAAAAGTTAAAAATAGAACTACCCTATGATTCAGTAATCACAGTACATATTATAGCACACAAAAATTCTTGGTGGGTTGTTAAATTTGTGTTTAAGAGCATTTTAATGATATTTGGGGAAATCATTTGGCAGGTTTTCATGGGCTGAGAATACTTTTTTAATTTAATGTAATGAAATATGGCTTCTGTTAATTACAAATTTGCTATCCAACACTTTTTGAGAATTGGATTATTTTTAGATAATGAAGATAATGAGAAATGCTTGTGTGTGTGTGTGTGTGTGTGTTTAGTTTTGATATCTGTACTGCAATTAAATGTCCCTGAAATGTTAGCGGTGTCTTCTCTGTGATACTGTGAATTCATGTTGAGTTTTTTTAAAAATATAATTCATTGTTAAGTTGGCTAACATACAGTGTATACAGTGTGCTCTTGGTTTTGGGGGTAGATTCCTGTGATTCATCGCTTATCGTGTTGAGTTTTACATTGTTTTTTTTTTTTTTTTTGAGTTTTACATTGTATTTCTATATATTTTGAAGTTTGGAAAATAAGATTTTGCCATAAAGCTTTTTCAATAAAGTAAAAGAAGGAAGAGAAATAAATGAAGATCTCCGAACTCCACTTCGGTGACTTCAGGGTTGGGGGAGGTAGTTGAACCATTGTGCAAGGAGTATAGGAAGAGTGTTTTTTTTTTTTTTTTTGTATAAATTTATCATGATTAGAACCTAAGTTTATGACATGGGTTTGAGGAAAAGAGTTTATAAATAAGTACTTAGCAGAATCCTCTCTCTTTCTCTTTTGGATCGGAATTCATACTTTGTATCTCGTACTTAGTGTCTCTTCAGTGGTATTGTGAACAAGAAGGTAGGAGCCAGCAATACTAGGTGACAAACAAATTCTAGGAATTTCACATTAATAAGGATACCTTGTAATTATCTGTAAAGAAGGAACATAAATATTTACAAGTACTATTAAAACTGTATGGTCGAGAGATCCAAACCATTTCTGTAACTCAGCTGTTCCCAAGTTCTCCAGCCTTCAGGAGTTCTTTTTCTTTAGTAAGTGCAGTGGAGGTTCCTCATATCACTTGATTAGCAGGAAGTTCTCTTTGTACTTACATTCCTCTTTCTGAGATTTCCTATGAGTACTAAAGGTCCCTTGTTCATCTGGATAGCTTTTTTGGGGGGAGGCGTCTTGGTTTTTTGTAATAATTTTTCAGGCTTCTGTAGTAATTCAAATAACATTTTGTCCCATGTGTTGACATAGGTCCCATCAAAATCCCTTAAACTTGTAAGACCAGCCTATGGTTTTTAATAAAACTTTACATAGTCTTAAGGTTAACACAATGGAGTTTATAATGTAGAAGATGGAAAACACACTTTAAAGTAGATATTGTTATTTTCACCTGACCATTTTCCAATTTTTCTTGGCCAATGTCATGTTAGAGGGGCCTACTCTTTGCTATTATGTAGAAATGACTTTGACCAACTACTTTGTTCCTAAGTCCAGGGCACCTAAACCTGTACATATTTCTGGATTCCAGAAATGACTCTCAGTGAAGAGGGCCTTTAATTTATTATGCAGATCAGTCTTCCTCCTCAGTGTCCATTCTATCAGAATCTTACTCTTCTAGTTGTCATCCCCAAAGCCTATTGACTTGTTTTTCTTGAGAGTACTGAGCCCAGAAGATGAAACCAAGCTCCCACCGTGAATAACGGAAAGAAATGCAGAAACTTTTTAAAATAAAAGATGTTTCAAGAAATTTCAAAGTTCTTAGAATAAATTCCGTGGGCTTAGCTCAATTCAAAGAACCTTATTTCTTTCCCCATTCTCCAATCATGCTCCCAAAAGTCTTTGAAAACAGAAAAATTTGCCAAGTATTTCAACTAGTATGTCTTGCAGCCTTGATATTGATTGGTTAAGGTGTGTGTGTGAGGTGTTTTCCAAAGCAGATGTCAGCAATCATGTTTTTCATTTTTCCCTGCTACTTTTCTAATGATCCATGGATGGGAAATTAAAATTAATAATACTACATTCATCATTATCAATTTAAGATATGTAAAATATCATGGATCTCAGCTCTGATGTATACAAGACAAATTTAGTGTTTCCAAATTATTTAATATCATTGGGCCTTTCTTTCCTCACCTGTAAAATGGGAATAACAATACCTACCATTAAGATTTGTGCAGACACTGTAGCACCATCCTGAACTCACCTTCCCCCATGGACACAACAAATCTATGATACATATGAAGTAATTCACTCTAAAAAGACCTGAAAATTAAAGAAAATGAGACCCCACAACCAAGGATAAAAGGATATCACTGAGACGAGAAGGAGAGGCAGAGACCTGGACTCACCTGGGGGAAAAACTGCACCCCAACCACAGTAAGTTGTCACCCCATTGGGAATGATATCAAAGATATGGAACTTTTCCATGAGAACTGAAGGATTCAAGCTCCATATTAGGCACCCTAACCCTTAGATCCTGCACAGGAGAGACAAGCCCCTAAAACACTGGCCTTTAAAAATCAATAGGAATTTTGTTCAGGAAAACTATAACTGTAGGGATGGAAAGCCTGCCCTTAAAAGGCCGAAGCAGACTTACTCCACCTGGAAATCAGTGCAAAAGCACTAATTTGAAAAGCACATGGATCACAGGTAAAGGAGACTCATTTGCTAACCTTAAAGAATCTGTTGGAGAAGCAAGAAATATCAGGGACTTCCCCAAGGGACAAAGACTAACAGGAGGCATTTTTGTGATTAGTCCACCTTGCTAACACTGGTGCTGGTGGGTGCCATTATGGAATTCTCCCTTTAATTTGCTAGTATCAGAGGATGTGACCAGCTGAGCACACTGGCCACCAACATGCTGCAGCAGTAGAAGATTGCACATTGCAGCCAGATCAATCATCAGCCCTGCCCACCAACATGCCACAGCCATGGACTGCGGCAACAAGAGGGTTGCACACAAACCATATAGGGACACCTCTTGAGTGCCCGGTGCTGGTGACCAGGAGAAATTGTGCTTCTGGGTCCCAGAAAACATCTCCTACATAAGACTACTCCAGCATGATTGAGAGAGGTAACTGACTTTCCTAATACATAGAAACAAAAACAAAGAGTTAAGCAAAATGAGAAGACAGAAATAATATGGTCTAAACAAATGAAGATAAATCCTCAGAAAAAGAATTAAATGAAATGGAATTAAGCAAACTAACTGATAAAGAGGTCC
This sequence comes from Hyaena hyaena, assembly GCF_003009895.1. Lineage (NCBI taxonomy): Eukaryota > Metazoa > Chordata > Mammalia > Carnivora > Hyaenidae > Hyaena > Hyaena hyaena. Next base: position 1,380,535 of record NW_024081112.1, read on the forward strand.
AAGTAAAAGTCATAAAGAAGCTCAATGAACTCAAGAGAATTGGATGAGCACAATAGAACTTCAACAAAGAAACAGAAATATAAGAAAGTACCAAGCAGAAGTTATAACTAAATTTAAAAGTATACTAGATGGGTTCAAAAGCAGACTGGATAAAATAGAAAGAATCAGTGAACTGGAAGACAAAGCAAATGAATTCACCCAGAAAAAGCAAAAAAATTTTTTTTAAGAAGTGAAGATACTTTAAGGGACCTTTGGGAGAAGATTAAGCATCATTTGCATTATAAAGATCCCATAAGAAAAAAGAGAGATAAAGGGCCAGAAAATTTATTTGAAGAACTAAAGACTGGAAACTTCCCTAATCTGGGGAAGGAATTATAATCCAGGTCCAGAAAGCCCTGAGAATTTCAAATAAGATGAATCTAAAGAGAACAACACACATTGTAATTAAAACAGTAAAAATTTAAATAGAGAAACTTAAAAGCTGCAAGAGATAACCTACTTTTACAAACAAGGAAAATTTCATAAGGCTTTCAGCAGATTTTTCGGTAGAAACTTTGCAGGACAGAGGGACTGGCATGAGATAGTCAAACGCTGAAAGGAAAAAGCTTCCAAGCAAGAATTCTCTACCCAATAAGGTTGTCATTTAGATTTGAAAAAGAGATTAAGAGCTTTCCAATAAGAAAAGCTATGTTCATCACTACTAAATGGGCCCTACCAGAAATATTAAAAGGACTTCTTCAAGCCAAAAATTAATGGCACTATTTAATAATAAAACATACAAAAGTAAAAATATCACTGGAAAAGGTAACTATATAACAAAGATAGAGATCAATCACTTATAAAGCAAGCATGAAGGTTAAAAGACAAAAGTAGTAAAACTAACAAAGATTATAGTAATTAAAGGAAGTATAAAATAAGTAGATGTGAAATGTTTCACCAAAACTATAAAACATGGGAGAGGTTAAAAAGGTAAAGCTTTGGAATATGTTTAAAATTAAGATGGTATCAACTTTAAAAAGATTGCTATTTATATGTGATATTTTATATGAACCTCATGATAACTACAAGGAAAAAGCTTTTTTGTGTGTGTGTGTATATACACACAAAAATGAGAAAGAAATCTAAACATAACTAAGAAAAGCTATAAAGCCACAAGTGAAGAAAGAAACAGAAGAAAAAAACAGAGAAGAACTACAAAAGCATCCAGAAAACAATTTAAAAAATAACAATAAGTATATACTTACCAGTAATTACTGTAAATGGACTAAATTTGCCAATCAACAGACACAGCATGGCTGAATGGATTAAAAAACAAGACCCATCGATATGCTGCCTACCAGAGACTCACTTCAGAAGTAAGGACACACAGACTAAAAGTAAAGAGATGAAAAAGATATTCCATGCAAATGTAAATTTAAAAAATCTAGAATAGCTTTACACACATATCAATGAAAATGACTTTAAACAAACTGTAATAAAAGACAAGAAGTGCCTTACATAATGATAAAGGAGTCAATCCAGAAGGAGATATAATATTCATAAATATATATGCACTCAACATAAAGCACCAAAATATACAAAGCAAATATCAACAAATCTAAAGGGAGGAATTGAAAGCAATACAATGATAGTAGAAGAGTGTAATACCTCTCTTTCATCAATGGATAGATTATCCAGACAAGAAATCAATAAAAACATCACCCTTAAATAACACATTAGACCAGATAGATTTAAGAGATCTATGTAGAACACTCCATCCAAAAGAAGAATACACATTTTTCTCAAGTGCACATGGAACATTCTTCAGGATAGATCCCATGTTAAGCCATAAAACAAGTCTCAATAAATTAAAAGAAAACTGAAATCATATCAAGCATCTTTTCCAACCACAATGATATGAAACTAGAAGTAAATTACAAGAAGAAAACTGCAAAAATGTAGAGATCAAACAACCAATGGGTCATCAAAGAAATCAAAGGAGAAATAAATAAGTACTTGAGATAAATGAAAACAGAAATACAACATACCAAAATCTATGGGACATAGCAAAAGTGGTTCCAAGAGTGAAGTTCATAGCAATACAGACCTACCACAAAAACAAGAAAAATCTCAAATAAACAATCTAACTTTATACCTAAAGAAACTAGAAAAAGAAGAGCAAACAAAGCCTAAAATTAGCAGAAAGAAGGAAATAATAAAGATCAGAGTGGAAACAAATGAAATAGAGACTAAAAAGACAATAGAAAAGATCCATGAAATTAAGAGTAGGTTCTTTGATGGGGTGTTTAGGTGGCTCAATTGGTTAAGCTTCTGACTCGATTTCAGCTCAGGTGATGATCTCACAGTCCATGAGTTCAAGCTCCACATCAGGCTCTATGTTAACAGCAGTGGAGCCTGTTTGGGATCCTCTCTCTCCCCCTCTGTCTCTGCCCCTTCCCCTCTCTCATGCATTCTCTCTCTCTCTCTCAAAATAAATAAGTAAATAAACTTAAAAAAAAAGAGTAGGTTTTTTGAAATTATAAACAAAATTGCAATCCCTTACCTAACTACCAAAAAAAAAAATCAGAGAGGACATAAATAAATAAAAAAATAAAATAAAATCAGAAATGAAGGGAGAGATTAAAACTCCTCCTGTATATCTATGGTTGATACCATAGAAATACAAAAGATCCTAAGAGATTACTATGAACAATTATATGCTACCAGCTTGGACAACCTAGAAGAAATGGATAAATTCCTAGAAACTTATAATCTTCCAAGACTGAGCTAGGGAGAAAGAGGATCTGAATAGACTGATTACTAGTAGGAAATTTGAAACAGTAATAAAAAACCTACCAATAAATAAAAGTCCAAGATCAGACTAAACATTCAAAGAAAATTTAATATCTATCCTTTCAAACTCTTCCAAAGACATTTTATGAGATCAGCATACCTTTAATACCAAAACTAGAAAGGACACCAAACACACAAAAGGAAACTACAGGCAAATATCTTTGATGAACATAGATGCAAAAAATTTCAATAAAATATTGGCAAACTAAATCCAACAACACATTAACAGGATCATATGTAATAGCCAAGTGGGATTTATTTCAGGGATGTAATGATGGTTCAACATCCACAAGTCAATCAACATGATATACTATATTAACTAAAAGAAGAATACAAATCATATTATAATCTCAATACACATAGAAAAAGCATGTGATAGAATTCAACATCCATTTATGAAAAAAACCTCTCAATAATATGGGGTAGAGGAAATGTACCTCAACATAATAAGGGCCATGTATCACAATCCTACAGCTAACATCATAATCAATGGTGAAAAGCTGAAAAGTTTTTCTCTCAGAACTAAGACAAAGATGCCTATGTACTCTTTCTACTTCTATTCAACACAGTATTAGGAGTCCCAGCCACAGTTATTAGGCAAGAAAAAGAAATAAAAGGCATCCAAACTGGAGAGGAAGAATTAAAGTTGTCACTATTTCAGATGACATGACATTATATATATTAAAAAAAAAAAAGTCTAAAGACTGGGCACCTGGGTGGCTCAGTCGATTGAGCATCCAACACTTGATTTTGGCTCAGGTCATGATCCCAGGGTTGTGAGACTGAGCTCCACTTTGGGCCCCACACTGAGCATGGAGCCTGCCTAACATTCTCTTTCTATCTCCCTCAGCCCCTTCCTCCAACTCACATTTTCTCTCTTTCTAAAAAACAACACAAAATAACAACAACAAATCCCCACAAATCTCTAAAGAATCAACACACACAAAACTGTTAGAACCAATAAATGAATTAAGTAACATTACAAGATACAAAATCAATATAAAAAATATGAGGCATTTCCATAAATTAATGAAATATCAAAAAGGGAAATTAGAAAATAACCCTATGTACAATTGTATCAGAAAGACAAAAATTTCTAAAAACAAATTTAACCAAGGGAGTGAAATACCTGTATATTGAAAACTATGACACTGATGAAAGAAACTGAAGAAGACTTGAATAATGGAGAAATATTCCATGCTCATAGATTGGAAGAATTAATTACATTAAAATACCCATATTACCTAAGGCAATCAATAAATTCAGTGTAACAAATTCCAGTGACACACTTAGAAGAACTAGAACAAATAATGCAAAGATTTGTATGGATTCACTAAAGATCCTGAATAACCAAAGCAATCTTGAGAAAGGAAGCTGTAGGTATCACACTGTATGATTTCAAACTATAATACAAAGCTATAGTATCAAAATGGTATGGTTTGATTACAAAAATGGACACTCAGATAAATGTAACAGAATTGAGAGCCTAGAAATAATCCCACACATATATGGATAATTATTCTTTGACAAAGGAGACAAGAACATACAATAGAGAAGGAAAAATCTCTTCAATAAAGAGTGCTGGGAGGGGTACATAGGTGGCTCAGTTGGTTAATCATCTGACTCTTGGTTTAGGCTAGGTCATGATCTCATGTTTCATGAGTTTGAGCCCCACAATAGGTTCTATGTGATAGCATGGAGCCTACTTGGGATTCTCTCCCCCATCCCACCTACCCTGCTTGTACTCTCTCTCTCTCTTTCTCAAGATAAACTTAAACAAAATAAAATAAATGGAGCTGGGAAAACTGGGCAGCCACATGCACAAAAACGAAACTAGACCACTATCTTACACCATATACAAAACTCAAAATGGACTAAAGACCTGAAGGTAAGGACCTGAAAGCATAAAATTCCTAGAAGAAAACAGAAGACAGTAAACTCCTTGACTTTGGTCTTACCAACATCTTTGTGGATCTGACTCCAAAGGCAAGGGAAACAAAGTTGAAAATAAACAAATGGGACTAAATCAAACTAAAAAGATTCTATACAGCAAAGGAAACCATCATCAAAACAAAAAGTCAACCTAATGAATGGGAGAACATATTGCAAACCATATATAGGATACAAGGCTAATACTCAAAATATATATAGAAATAGAACAACACTCAAGAACAAAACCCCAAACAACCCAATTTAAAAATGAGCAGAGAATCTGAGTAGAGATTTCTCCAAAGAAGATACAGATGTTCAACAGGCATATGAAGAGATGCTTAACATCACTAGTTATTGGGGAAATGCAAATCAAAGCACAACGCTATTGTCACCTAACACCAGTTAGAATGGCCATTATCAAAAACAGTGTTGGAGTGGATGTGGAGAAAAGGGAACCCTCACACTATAGGTGGAACTGTTAATTGGTGCAACCACTACAGAAAATAGTATGGAGCTTCCTCAAAAAATTAAGAATAGAACTACCAGATGACCCAGATATCCCACTTGTTGGAATTTATCTGAAGAATATAAAAACATTAGCTTGAAAATATATATGCACACCTATATGCATTGCAGCATTATTTACAATAGTTAAGATACAGAAGCAGCCTAAGTGTCCATTGATAGATGAATGAATAAAGATGTGGCATATTTATACAGTGGAATACTGCTCAGACATAAAGAATAAGATCTGTCATTTGCAGCAACATGGATAGATCTCAAAGATACAATATTAAGTGAAATAAGTCAGATGAAGAAAAAGAAATACTGTATGATTTCACTCATATGTGGAATCTTAAAAAAATCAAAATCATATGTAGAATCTAAAACAAGACAAAACAAATGAATAAACAAAGTAAAACAAAAACAAACTCATAGATACAGAGAACATAGTAGTGGTTGCCAGGGATATGGGGGTGAAGGAGTGAAAGATATGGGTGAAGGGGGTCAACTGTATGGTATGGTAATAGATGGTAACTGACTTGTGGCCATGATTACTTTGTAGTGTATTAACAGATTTCAAATTATAAAGCTATACACCTGAAACTTATGTAATAATAATAATAATAATAGCAATAATAATAAAAATTTTGTTGTAAACATTGGAAATAAATTCTGTAGAGACTGACCACATGTCTTGCACATCAGAGATGATTATTAAATTTTGACTGTTATGATTATAATTATGATAAGGAGGATTATGTCTTCAACTACCTTGCTGTTCCTTCCCTCTGTCACAATCACCTGGAAAAAACCCAAATCTGATTAAATCCAATATTCTACTATTTTCATATCTGTTAAACATTGCTGACCTCATCTTAAATTCAAAACCACATATCTCAAGTAGGTTCCTGGTGCTTCTCAGCAATCCTGCTTCATTTCCTTAGTCAATCCACTCCAAGGAGTCCCGCAATGACTCCTTCAGTTTTTTATTTCATTGGGAATAGGAAATAGGAAAAACCAAGAAGATAATTTCCACACTCTCCTACTAACTCATCTCTTAGTCAACTTGGACCTGTGCCTGAATGTTTATTTTTCTTTTTTTCCAAACACAAATGTTCTGCTCCTAAGGCCAAACTTTCCCCTTGTGAAATGGATCCCATTCTCTCTGGTCTCCTCAAGAACTTTATGCCTCCACTTTTTCCATTACTCTGTTACATTATAATTCGTTCCCACTCTACTGCTCATTTCCATTAGTTCCATCAACAACACACTTCTGACTCCTCGTTCTCTAGCTATCAATCATTTTCTCTGTTCTTTTTCAGCTCAACACTTTGAGAAATTTGCCTCTTCTAGAAGTTTTACTTCCCTAGCTTTAATTTCTCAGGAATTTATTCTATTTGTGCTTTTGATCATCGTGTACTACCAAAACTTCTTTGTCAACGTCACTAATGACCTTTACATCATCAAATCCTATGGTCAGTTCTCAGTACCCATCTTATTCGACCTATTGGTAGCATTGAATGTAAATTGTTACCACGTTTTAAAACACTTAATTCATTTTATCCCTGGGATACTACTATTTTTGGGCCTCTTTCTACCTTACTGTCTGTTCCTTCTTCCTTTTCTTGACTGGTTCCTCTTCAGCTGAACAAGGCTATGCCTTAGGGCTCAGTCCTTGAGTCTTGTCTTTATCTCTATTTATTCTCTGAATGATCTCATCCAGTTCCATGGCTTCTTTCCATTGATAATACAACATTTTTATGTCCAGTCTATTCTTTAAAATTTTTTTTTTAATGTTTTGTTTATTTTTGAGAAGGGAGAGAGACAGCATGAGCAGGGAGGGTCAGAGAGAAAGGGAGATACAGAATCTGAAACAGGCTCCAGGCTCTGAACTAGCTGTCAGTACAGAGCCCGACGTGGGGCTTGAATCCACAAACCGTGAGATCATGACCTGAGCCGAAGTCAGACGCTTAACCAACTGAGCCACCCAGGCACCCCAATGTCCAGCCTATTCTTGCCCCTGAACTCTAGACTCATATTTCTAACTGCTTACTTGACATTTCCCCTTAATTGCCTAATAAACATTTCAAACCTAACAAGCTCCTCAAGCCAAACTCTGGTTTCCCATTTCCCTCTAAATCTGTTCTTTCCACAGATTTCTCTCTGGCAATCCCATTCTTCCAGTTATGCAGGTAAAATAAAACCTTGAACCTTCCTTGATTTTTCTCTTTCTGTCATATTACGAATCCAATTCTTCAGCAAATCCTGTCTACTTTTGAAGGAGGTAGGCTATTTCTTTCCACTTCTCTAGCTACCACTCTGGTTTGGGTTATCATCATTTTCACTTGTATATGCAGTAGCCTCCTAACTGGTCTTCCTGGTTCTACCCTTGCTGCACTGAAGACTCCTCCATAGCAGCCAAAATAACTCTTTTAAAACACTTTTGTGATGAAATCTGAGTCCTTAGGCCTTCATAACTGTGGTCTATCCTAGTAATCTCTCTGATCTTGTCTGCTCTTATACTTGGTTTTGTTCATCAGTTGACTCCAGGCATATTAGCTCCTTACTAGTCCTCCACTATCCCAAGCATACTCCAACCTTGGAAATTTATACATAGAAGGTTCTTCCACCAGCTATCTACATGGATAACTTTCTTACTTCCTTCAAGCCTTTGCTCAAAAGTCATTATTCAAGATATTTCTTTAATCAGATTATCTAAAATAGCACCCCAATTCCTCTCTATGTCCTAGGTTCTGCTTTAGTTTTTTTAAGTTTCTATTTTAATTCCAGTTAGTTAAAATACAGTGCTGTAGTAGTTTTGGGTGTACAATATAATGATTCAACAATTCCATACATCACCCGGTGTTCATCATGACAAATGTACTCCTTAATCCCCATCACCTATTTAGCCCATCCACTCCCCACTCCTTACTCTCCTCCCTTCTGGTCACCATCAGTTTGTTCTCTATAGTTAAGAGTCTGTTTCTTGATTGGTCTCAATCTCTCTTTCTCTCCCCCCCCACCTTTGCTCATTTGTTTTATTTCTTAAATTCCACATATGAGTGAAATCATATGATATTTTTCTTTCTCTGGCTGGCTTATTTCACTTAGCATTATATTCTCTAGCTGTATCCATGTTGTTGCAAATAGGAAAATTTCATTCTTTTTAATGGCTGAATAATCCACTCTATGTATGTGTGTGTGTGTGTGTGTGTATACACATACATACATACACCACATCTTCTTTATGCATTCATCAATCAGTGGACAACTTGGTCTTCTTCCATAATTTAGATATTGTAAATAATGCTGCCATAAACATAAGTGTGCATGTATCCCTTTGAATTATTGTTTCTGTATTCTTTGGGTAAATACCCAGTAGTGTGAATGCTAGATCATAGGGTAGTTCTATTTTTAACTTTTTAAGGAAACTCCATACTGTTTTTTACAATGGCTGCACCAGTATCTGCTTTAATTTTTTTCATAGTAGTTATTGCCACCTGGCTTCAGTATATATTTTCCTATTTGTTTATGTTTTGTGTTCCTATGGTGTTGTGATATATAAGAAGTAATATATTATATCTCCATTCCATTTCTGGCACAGAGCTCCTAAAAGCATTGGAATTTCCAGTGATGAGAGTGATAAAGGTATGGATTATTATGTTAATAAGGTAACTTATGCTTTGTTCTTCTGGATGGGGGGTTGGTTGCCAGTAGAACAAATCATATCATTAGTGGGTTGGAACTTCAGTCCCACTCCCTCCATGCACATTCAGGGTAGAGAACAGGGGCTGTGGATAGAGTTCAATTACCCAATCACCAATGGCCAGTGATTTAATTAATCATGTCTGTGTAATGAAACCTCCATAAAAAAATAAAGACAGGGTTCAGAGAGCTGCCATGTTGATGAACATGTGGGGATTTGGTGAGACTGGGCTAGGAAAGGACTGGGAAACTTTGTACCCCTTCCTCATACCTTGTCCTATATATCCCTTTCACCTGGTTGTGTCTGAGTTATATCTTTTTATAATAGACTAGTAATCTTAAAATGCTTCTCTGCATTCTATGAATCATTCTGGCAAATTAATTGATTCCAAGAAAGGGGTTGTTGGAACCTCTCATATATAGCCAGTATGTCAGAAGCACAGGTGACAATCTGGACTTGTGATTGGCATTTGAAGCAAAGGACAGGCTTATGGGACTGCATAAGGATATTACTGCTATGTCCATATATACATAAATATATATATACATATATAAACATGTATATATTTATATGTGTACATATACACATATATACACACAGACACACAAATACATATATGCATACATATATAAGTATATACATGTATATAAGCATATACATGTATATGCATATACATATGTATATTTGTATTATATGTGTGTGCATTTATATCTTGGCTCAATAAATTACAATTCAGAGGACCTCCAACTAGGTCTAAGTTATTTTTATCTGGGGGCAATAGTCAAAGCCTGAACTACTCTGTGGGGCACTTTCTCTACCTAACCTCTTGCTCTGCTTGCTTTGGAGTATATTCTTCTCATTGTCTCACCCAAGTTTGCCTTCTGCTGATACAAACCAGTATTTCTGCCTCAGATCTCACTTAAACATAGCCAATAGCTGCAACTATTACGTTTGCCTGACTTTAAATAGCCATGCCTAGCCTGACTGTGATTTGCCCTGACAAATCAATTTCCCTACTGTATACTCTACATGCTACCTGGTGGCATAGCTGGTATCAGCTTCATGTACCATAACTTCCTGCCCAGTACTTCACCTATTATACTGTACTCTAAGTGCATTCCTATGGAAGGAGAAAGAAAATAACTCAAATACATTTCATCAAGTAGTTTCTGAGAGACTTATACAGCCTTCAATAAAACATGGGAATATACACTTTTTAAACAGTCAAATGTCTTATCTGGAACCAGACTTGAAGAAAGCTATAGCCACTATTGGGGGTTTGGACTGTTCTTCAAGTCTCATGATGTCTTATCCATTGATTTTTTTGACTTCTGGAGAAATCATCACTTTCTCAATAGTCACTTAATGGAAGAGACAATCTCTTTCAATGAAGCAGACATTGACAATACAAAAATCTTTGCAGGAGTGTTTATAGGTTCTTAGTGGGAGCAAGCAATACCACATAATCTAGAAGGCAATCTAGTAAAATGTAATACCTTACAAAATGTGCAATTTTTTTGGCCTAGACTTTCATTATAAGAAATTTACCATACAGATATACTCATTTAAATGTATCATAATATAAATTTAAGGATGTCTGTTTAGCATTATCTAAACTTAGCAGGGTCTTGGTTAAAATGGACTTTGGGAAATGAATTTTTATGTAATCATTACAAAATATATGAAAGATGGCTACAACATACAAGTGATTACAAAGCATATTATAAAACATTATCTAAAGTATGAATACATTAATTTAAAATGCTTATTTTGTGAATACAAGTCCAGAAGACTATGTTAAAATTGTTAACAGTAGATACCTCTAGGATTGGGATTATACGGAGGGTGTGTATTGCAGGGATAGGGAGGAGAATGTGTGGAGATGAGGGGAACTCTCTTGGTCTATTTTTATCATTTCATACTTGAAGATAAAATTATGAAGTGATTTAAAATAAAAGCAATTCAATATTTTAATTATGAAAAAAATATTCCTGAGAGTATCTGAAATTTCTAGTACAATAATATTCCTTGGGATTAATGTTATTGTCTATGCCAATCTTGTGTCACTTTATGTCTTCCAGCATCAAGAAATATTTGGGGTCAATGGGGCCATTATTTCCTTATCTTCTCATCACAGTGGGACCAGTATTTATCCTCAGGTATGCCTTCTTATAATTGGGTTTTCATAAAACATTCAAAAAACTCTATGAATAGATATATTAGCTACTTTAATATATCTAAATCAATCTCTCACTGTCTCTGTCTCAGTGTCTCCCACCTCTCTCTCTGTCTCCTTATTATTTATCTATCATCTATCTATCTATCTATCTATCTATCTATCTATCTATCTATCTATCATCTATCTATCTATCCATCTATCTTTATCTATCAATCAGCTATCTACCATTTAAATTCAAATACTGCAAAACAGTTCCAGGACTTTAATTTAAAATTGCAAAAACTGGATTTGTTGATGAAAGACCCACCTTTGAAGGTCTTCTGACACCAATAAAAGATATGAGCCATATTTTCAGGTTCTATGGCAGCAGCAGTGTCCCTTGAGGGTCTGTTTGCTACTCATTTTCTCCCCATGCACTCAAAAGCTATCTCATTGCTGTGAAGTGTTCTTCAGATATTGACAGGCAGAACAAGCCTGAAAATAACATCTCAGAAGCTTGGGGGCAAATACTTACTGCTGCAAAAGAAACAAACAAAAATCATATTTTGTGATTTTCTTTTTAAAAAAGTAAAAAGGACGAGAGAAATTGGTGTTTCTTAATGTTTGCTAACCAAGTTCCTTGGATTGGAAAGAGATTGCCTTCTTTCATGCTGAGAGAAGCAGAAATGGAAATTATTCCCATTGTTGCTTAGCTCAAACACTTGGGAATTTATTGACAGCTCAGCAAAAGCAATTAAAGACAAGGAGAAAAGGCTAAGCAGCCTGTATTCGGGCAAGTCCTTCTTCTTAAGATATAAATATATGAGACCAGGTGCCCTTTAAGGCTATTAAAGGAACTCATGAAAAAAAAAAAAAAAAGAAGCTATTCAGATTAACCTTACAAAACAGCAATAGCTGTTTTCCTTTGGGCCCTCCTGCTTCAGTCTGTACTCTCCTCTTCCTCACTCTGATGACCCATCCAGCTTGCCTTCTTAGACCAGTCCTATTCTCTAAGGGCCTAGGTGTTGGGCATACGTGTAGTGGAAAGAACCCCTGACTCATCTTCAGGTGCTTTGGCTTTTAGAGTTTCCTTATAAGATGTCATGAGGATTAAACGGCATAAAATAAGCATAAGAGCTTGTGGCCTATCAAATATTATATAGAAATAAATTTGTTATCATGTTCTGCCCCTATTACTCAAAGCTCTATGAACTTATGCAGATCACTTTACCTCCCTGGGCTTTTGTTTCCTTGGCTATAGGTAAAGATGAAGACACTGGAGTCCTCTCCAGCAGTAAGGTCCTATGTTAGCAACTAAAATGGCTAAAAGCCATTTTAAACAAAAGTTTTTCTAAACCACCTATTTAGCTCAAGAAAGTGATTAATAACCCCATGAAGATAACAGCAGAACTATTTTTGGGCAGACGAGAATGGGAGGAGCTTTTCATTGTTCTCAAATCTTGGTGGTTTTGTTGAATGGAGCTGGGAATGGCATGTCCATCATTCAGGAAGGAACATTAGGTACGGAATCAATCCTGTGTGAATATCCTTAGGCTAGCAACTCATTATGTGAAGTTTTTTAAGTAATGTTTTTAATGTTTTATTTATTTTTAAGAGAGAGAGAGAGTGGGGAGGGTCAGAGAGAGCGGGAAACAGAATCTGAAGCAGACTCCAGGCTCTGAGCTGTCAGCACAAAGCACAAAGTCAGGCTCAAACTCATGAACTGTGAGATCATGACCTGAGCCCAAGTTGAACGCTTAACCCACTTAGCCACTCAGGCGCCCCTGTGAAGTGAAGTTTTAATGGAAGTTTTCTTTGGTTAATGAACAAACACAAAATCATTAGATTTTTTTTTTAAAAGAAAAGAATCTTTTTCTCTTATGAACCAGCTACTTAAAAAAATTATAGTATTGAACCCAAGGGATACAGAAATGCTGATGCATAGGAGCACATGGACCCCAATGTTCATAGCAGCACTCTCCACAATAGCTAAAACATGGAAAGAGCCTAAGTGTCCATCAACAGATGAATGGATCAAGAAGATGTGGTTTATCTATACCATGGAATACTACATGGCAATGAGAAACAATGAAATCTGGCCATGTGTAGCAACATGGATGGACCTTGAGGGGGTTATGCTGAGCGAAATAAGTCAGGCAGAGAAGGACAAATATCATATGTTTGCACATACAGGAGGATTAGGAGGAACTTAACTGAGGACCATGGGGGAGAAGAAGGGGGGAAATGGTGGGGGAAAGGGAGAGAGGCAAACCATGAGAGACTCTTGAATGCTGACAAAAACTATGGACTGATGGATGTCGGGTGGGGGGACGGGCATGGAGGAGGGCACTTGTGGGGATGAGCACTGGGTGTTATGTGGAAACTAGTTTGTCAATAAACTATTTGAAAAAAAAATAAAAATAAAAAAAATAAAAAAATATAAATCCTAAAAAAAATTATAGTATTGAGAGTTTCTAAAATTTTGAGAATTTTTCCAATTTTAGGGATTACTATAATATAATTAGGCATGTGGATCACTTGCTGAATAAACCAAGATGACTGTTATTAGTCCAATGATTTAAGAAAAGCAGGGCTCACTATCCAGACACAGCTGGTACTCAGTATCTGATTTATCAGCTGCTTTTAACATCCAGGGTTCTTGTGTTTTTCAAAGAAGTATTTGTAAGGGTTCCAATCACCTGGATTACATAGCATATTTATACCTTTTCCCTGGATTAAAGAATTATCTGTAGTAGGGATTAGGTTGAGGCCACAATTAAAAGAGATTTTAATAGGACTGGCACCCTAGATGCTAATAGGACATTTATATTATCTGTACTTGTGGATATGTCATCTCATCTATCTTCTCATGATCCTGGAAAAGAGTCAAAGTGGCAGATTAAAGAAGGCCACAGTGTTTTTTAAAACATTCCTCCTATGGAGAGGTAGGCTGTGTGTCCCCTGTTCTTGGATCTGAGTTGGCCCTGTGGCTATTGTAACCAGTAGAATGTAGGAGTAGCAGTGTGTCTGTTTCTGTGCCCAGGCCTAAAAAATGGTCTGTGTCTACTTTTTGTCTTTGAACAATTTCTCTAAGAGCCTTGAGCTTCCATGTTATAAGTCACCTACTTTGAAACGTCATGCTAGAGATACCACATGGGGGTCCCTTGAGCTACAGTCCAAGCAGTCCTGGCCTTCCACATAATCCTACTAAGGCACAGATATGTGAGTGAAGGCATTTGAATCTTCAAAAGAGCCTATACCCAAGCTGACTGAGTGATCTCAGTCAATGCTGCATTGAGCACATAGATCATCTAGCTATGGTCTACAGAATCTCCTGATTCAGAGATCATGAGCTGTGATGAAATGGTTGTTGAAGCCATTATATAATCATTATCTTAATTGATCTCCATAAGTCTTTTAGGAAGGCTGGTCAGTCCTGTCCGTCATTTTATAGACAAAGACACTGAGGATATAGATAACTGTAATAAAATGATCCCATTTCATAGATGAACTTTGAACTGAGGTTCAAAGAGCTGTTGTGACTTGCTTGAAGACTTGAATCCAAACACTCTTACTAGAAATATAGTCTATTATACTACATGTCTTCTTTATGATAATAATGCTTTTTTCATTCTAAGAAATGGTCTTTTTAATCGGAAGATATACACGATGTATCATGAATTGTTTACATTGTTTCAGAAAGCTTAGGGCAAAATTTAAAGTTCAATTTTATTATTGATTTTACTTATTCCTAGTTTTCTATTTCTAATTTACTAACATATCTTGTGCTTTTTGCAGTAAGCTGGTATGAATCTTTTTAGAGAAAAGTGGGATGTTAATAAATTCACTAAAACACTTACTACCAAACTCAATAGATGGCTCTATTTTAGAGCTGCCAGATAAAATATAGGATATAAATATGGGACATTTTATATTAAAATATATTCATCATTCATGTGAAATTCAAATTAATTGGGGAATCCCACATTTTTGTTTGCTAAATCTGGCAAACATCCACTGTGCCAACTCCAAAAAATTGCTTCCTATCTATTAACTTTGGTACTCATTTCCTTCAGGGGAATCTCAACTGACATTTGTAGTTCAAACCTACCTTGGATGGGAAATGGCAAATGGGTAACCAGAGTTCAAGAAGATTTATATGAAGCCTGAGGGAGTGTCTTCACCAAACATTATCTCTAGGTAGAACCCCAGCAGAAGCAAAGTTGATTTATTTCCTGCTTCCTTTCTTCAACATGTCTGCCCATCTCTTTTTCAGTTCTGGCATCCATTCTCACAAAGCCCTGCTCAAACTAGCTCTTATTGTCTAATTATTTGTGTATTAAATATATATTGAGCATCTACAATATGCCAGACACAGTAATCAACAGCTGAAGATTGAATTCATAGAAGAAAGGCCTCAGGGCATAAGAGAAAGGAATTACCATATACTAAATAAATATTTTGCATATACTAAAATTTTTTTGCATTCCATTTTTCCATTTTTATTTTTAATTTTTTAAAAAAATTTAAATGTTTTACTTATTTCTGAGAGAGAGAGAGAGACAGAGTGAGCAGGGGAGGGTCAGAGAAGAGGGAGACACAGAATCTGAAACAGGCTCTAGACTCTGAGCTGGCTGTCAGCACAGAGCCCGACGGGGGGCTCGAACCCACTAACCGTGAGATCATGACCTGAGCCGAAGTCGGACGCTTAACCGACTGAGCAATCCAGGCGCCCCTATTTTTCCATTTTTAGCAAAGTCCTGTAGGGGAGGTCTAATAAAGAAATTCCTATCTGAGCTGAGAGTTGATAGATAAGTAGGAGTGATTCCATACTCTGGTCCAGTCTTAAGAATTTTCTGATTTCTACTCTTAAAAAAACATTTTTCTCAAAATAAATTCTAAACAGATTTGTTTTACTAGTCCTAAATTAGGTTTAGACAGTCAAAGTAAAATGGAGATCTGGAATAAATATCTAGATAATTTGAACAAATTTCCTGCTGCTGAGGAAAAAGGAGCAGGGAACCAGACATAAACAGATTGGAGTCAGAAGACCTAGATTCATATTTTGACTGCCATTTATTAGTCATGTGATGATGGCCAGCACTCTTAGGCTCTATATCCTCAGTGTCTTTGTCTATAAAATGACAGACAGGAACTACTAGCCTAACAGACTTATGGAGATCAATTAAGATGATTATATAATACAAAACCATCACTATTAACACCTTGTAATATTAAAATAATAATAGTGACCATTTGCCTTGGATGGCAAATGGAAAACATGTTCACTAATCAGTTCAATGGAGAAGCATATAAGAAATATACTACCATTTGTTGGATGGATATTTAGAAGTTAAGCCTAACCTCCAGCTAATAGCAGTATTCTTATTTAAAAAATTTTTCTTAGACTCTTTTATGTCTATTCTAATGGAGCATTTTATAATCCATACTAAATTTCTGTACTTCACAATGATTAGAACTGGAATTAATCCTCATGGTGTCTGTACATAGTCTACAATTTTGAACATTTCAACTACAGAATATCACAAAATAGCTTTTATTTGCAGAGTGGCCACCTGTACTTTTCACTTGGGGCAAACATGTTTTGAGAGTCTTGTATTTACAAGATGCAGTGATAAAATTATAATAATAGTTTCTAATTTATCATAATGTCTTGCCTTACATAGTACAAACTGTTCTCAGATTCAAATGACCCTCATTGATATGCACATACCCTCCCAACATAGTTAGGGAATGTGCCATCATTCTGATTTGACTTCACCACTATGGGTCCTAGGTCCATTCCACTGCTTCTCCTCATGTGATTAAAAAAAATCATAGTTTAATCAATTTAATGTCCATAACTTAGACAAGAGAAAAAGAGAGAATTAGAAACTAATTTAGTGAAATCAGTTTTTCAATTTAAATCTCAGTTATTGATTTTGCAGATATTTGTTTTCCTATTTTTTATCTGGATATTAGAGGATCATTTATTTTTTTTAATTGAAGTATAACTGACATACAATATCCTATTAGTTTCAGGTGTATGTCATAGTGATTAGACATTTTTATATGATTCACATAAGTGTAATTACCATCTGTCACTATACAAAGTTATTATAATATTATTAATTATCTTCTCTATGCTATACATTATATCGCCATGACTTATTTTATAACTGCAAGTTTGTACCTCTTAATCCCTATCAACTATTTTCCTGCCCCCCAAACCCTCTCCCCTCTGGTAACCAGCAGTTAATTTCTTATATATATGAGTCTGTTTCTATTTTGTTTTGTTTATTTTTCAGATTCCACATATAAATGGATTTATATAGGATGTGGACAAAGTGGAACCCTCATCCACTCTTTGTAGGAATGTGAATTGGTATAGCCACTATAGAAAAAAATATGGAAGTTCTTCAAAAAATCTAAAAATAGAACAACCATATGATCCAGAAATTTAACTTCTGGGTATTTATCTGAAGAACATGAAAACACTAATTTGAAGAGATATACGCACCCCTATGCTCACTGCGTCATTATTTACAATAGCCAAAATATGGAAGCAACCTCAGTGTCCATCATAGATTAAGGATAAGGAAGATGTGATATATATAAAATAGAAAATTATTCAGTCATAAAAAAGAATAAAATTTTGCCATTTGCAATAACATGGATGGATGTAGAGGGTATTATGGTAAGTGAAATAAGGCAGACAGAGAAAAATGTCACTTAATCATTACTAATGAGATGGGACAGAACAATATTCTAAATGAGATGGAGCAGAACAATACTCTAAAACTAATATTTATTTATTTTGAAAGAAAGAGAGAGAGTGCATGCCCACGCACAAGTTGGGGAGAGGCAGAGAGAAGGGAAGACTGAATCCCAAGCAGGATCTGCACCATCAGCTCAGAACCCAATGTGGGGCTCAAACTCAGGAACCCTGATATCATGATAAGCCAAGATCAAGACTCTGTTGCTTAAGTGACTGTGCCACGCAGGTGTTAATTATTATAATACTACTTCCCAACTTAACCAACTGTGCCCTGAGAGGTATTAATTCTTATACTTTAAACTCCATGAAAACTATTTCAAAATAAAAAGAAATCTTTCTCATCTGCTACCCCATCGTCCAATGAAGTTGTCACAGCAGCCATCATTACTTCCTATTTAATTAGAATCTCTTTGAGTCAGATTCATGAACTGAATATTTTTTAACATTCCTAGGTTATTCTTACTCACAATGATTTTGAGAACTAGACATTGCACAATGTCTTATAAAAGAAGAGCAAAATGGGAAGAAATCTGTTCTCTTTGCTATTCAAAGTCATTTGCTTGGACAATGGCATCGTTATCTGAAAACTTGAAAATATTTTCACTTCTGCATTGCATAAGTGAATTATGAGATGTCTGAAAAGATTACACTGTACCAAAGGTCTGCTCTATTGTTATCTAAGGAGACTTCATAATATGAAATAAGTGAAAATGGTAAGTGGTAACGTGAACCAATTGCCTAAACTTGTCCAGTTTGTGATTTATGTGAAGTTATGTCAGGATGGTCCTAGTTAGTGCATTGTGTTTAGAGAAAGATTATTAACAATAAAAGGTTCATTTTAATCTGAATTCACATCAAAGACATTATTGATCAATATTTATTGAGCATTCATTACCCACTGGGTATTGAAAAATAGAGCAAAATGTCAAATAAGATGGCTATTTCCTTCTTTTAAAATCCGCTGCTTGGAAGATAGTATATAGCAATGGTATGTGATGGCAGAGAAATCCAGATACAAGCATACCTAACCATGGGATTCAGTGAATAGAATAATGTAATTAGGCTGATAATTTTTTTTTACCTTAAATAGTTTATAATTAGAAAGCTCAGCTAAATTTGCATTTCTCTCATATAGTAGTTTCCAGACTAAATTAATCCATAGTACATAATTGTGAAATTACTTCCAAATGAGAATTTTTACTGTTTTCTTTTAATCAATGCCACCTGCCTTCCTATTAATAACCATGGTTGTTTATATTTTAATTTTTTTCCACTTTGTGCTTATGTAAAATGTCCTTCACTTCAGAGGTAGGTGAAAGCAATTTGAAAGGGTCGTTAAGATTCTTCAGAAGTCACTTTCTGAATGTAAACTATGTTATAATGAATTATTCCCAAAACAATATTAATCATGACTATCGTGACTCTATTTTTTAAATGAAATACAGTTTTGCTTAAAAACCCATTCAAACAGAAACTTTTAAAAAGATAAACATTTCATCTGGGTGCAATTTTGAAATCTTTTTTTCTGGGTTATGCTTGAAGAGTTTTGAATATGTTCAATTAAGACTTCCCAATTATTTTTTGTGATTGTTGAGTGTGATATTATGGATACAAAAATTCTGAAGAAAGTGGCTAGGCAGAGATCAAATACATTTTCTGTAGGCAGGGAACTTCACCTACAGAGAAGTGATCTTTTTACCATTTGTGCCTAAATAAATGTAGCATGGAATAACCCTATACAGAAAAATTTCATTCTCTAATTTGAGCTGCAATAAAGGAATCCCAGAGAAGGTAGGGGCCATGTCCAACACACAGACCTAGTTGTTTCTAGTTTAAAAAAAAGAAAGAGAAAAAGACAATTATCCTATGAATTACACTCTTTTGCTCTTTTTTATTACCCAAAATAGATTTTACTTTGTCAAATGCATTGTTCTATGATAATATAAGAAGCAATAAAATTTATTACAGTATTATTTATAACTTTTATCTGACACTTTCTGATAAGAATCTAAGAAGTAAATATGGCTCCCTTAGATATATGTTTTAGCCAAACTTTCTCAGTATCTTTGACTACTTTTTATAGTTTTCCTGTTCTTCAGTTGATTACTTACTAGTTTTCACTTTTTGTTATAAATGGTTAATTTAAAGCCTAATGTATTGATACATTTTGGGGAAAGAGTGTAGAGTCAGGACACATTTGCATAATTTATACCTTGTCTAAAGTTTACAGAAATGAAAGCATAGAGAAAAAATTTATCTTTACGAATACTAAGGGTATGACCACAGAGTCATATGACAAGGCTCACTAGATTTGATGGGCTTGTCACATATTTGGATAAAGACAAATGAAGATGCTAAGGTTTGGATCAGTATGTGAGTGAAGATGTTCAAGTGATGAAAGAGAGCCATGGGAGAAAAAAATGGCAGTTGTCCATTTGAAACTCAACCTTCTTCCACAGAATAGGACAGGGGCAGGTCTAATGGAAAAATCACATTATGCTACCATTGTAACTCTCTGGTTGTGTTTTAATGAGGAATCTGGTGCATGACTGGAGGCAACATTAAGCCTAAAAAGAGACTGTAAATAATACTTGGTGGTGGTGGTAGTGATAGTGGTGGGAGATTTGTATTACTTACTGGAATCTACAAAAGACTGATAAGGGACACCAAAGCTAGGGAACAGCTAAATACTAGGTACTCTTTCCTTAGAGACCACGGAAAACTCCAAGAATAAGACACTCAAATTTTCAGAGAAGTAGGCAGATACAATCCACCTAAATTTTGGCTACCAGTTTCTCTAGCTTACTCTTCACACAGCCCCTAGTAACTGAATGACTAAATAAGAATTATGGGCTTAAATACCAGGTTTTCAGTGTAAAGTCTAAGGGAATATATAAACCATACCCAGGTAAATTAGGAATAGAATGTTAATGTAGTTCAATGACAATAAAGAGTCCTTCAGCTAGACTGACAAAAGTAGGACATTCACCAAGAAGAAAAAAAAAAACCCTCAGACTTACTGACTTCATTAAAGAACAGAAGAACATTAAAGAATAGAAGATATGGAACAACAATAAAAGGTTTTGAGAAAAATGAAATTTGTTAGTTTTCAAGGAAGAGGTTCAAGGCTTCTCTTCATCCTTTCTTCTCCAGGAAATGGGAGAATTGCTCTTAGTTAGTCTGATCCTATAGCATCATGTTCCCTAGGCTTGGTAGTGGGGAGAGTCCTTATGTAATGAAAGTTAAAAGATCATTGCAAGTGGATATATCTCTTTCTTTTGGATTTCCTTTCCATAATGCTGAAGTGGTAAGGACCAATAACCTTGACTCAGCATCATGGAAGGAAAATAATCTCAGCTCAGCATTCAGGATTAAGGAAAAATCATTATCTATCTTTCTTTGTTCACATTGCATCTGGTGCTGGTATATGTGTATTTTATCTACCTAGAAAAAAAATAGGGCCTATCTTAGCCCGATTTTGTCAAAAGTTATTTAAGCCTAATTTATTTATAGCCTAGGAATAGTTCAAGGCCAACAGAGTTCCAGGCCAACAGAGTTTTCCTCATTTGGCTGTGGAAACAGTGTTAGCAGGAGTTAACTAAGAATGACTCACAAAGGTTTAAAGTTAGAAAGGAATCAGGGTTTCTCTTCAAGATAAGTTTGTAATTTCATGTTTGAGTCCTCACATGCCACTCTAAATATATAGCAATGATAAACTCTAAAGTGAAAAATTAAAAAGACATGGCTGAACTAAAAATTTACCTATGCCTATGAAAACTCAAGAGAAAATAAAAAATATTATACTATAAGTGTACTCCATATTCCCAACTGAAATTTGGACCAGAATTAAGCAAAGCTAATATAGAGTAATAGAGATTAAATGTGGCCCATGTAAAGTAGGAGGCTAGGGTCAGGCTTACTGCTTTTGAAACCGGCTGTGTTAGAGCTCCTTCACCCATGAAAATAAGTTGTAAAGAGCTGTGACCAACATTCTTCTGGATTATAGACTGTGCATTCTGAGAGACAGGAGTAAGCAGACACAGATTCAAAGCTAGTACTTGAGCCAATTCACCTGCTGGCTCAGTGACTGTACATCATCAGGTACTTAAAGGGAACACTGGGATAAAGAAAAGTTTGAAACAGTTAGGCAAGGGGAAATAGGCATAGAAGTAAAAAAACAAATTTCCACAGAAGGTCAAAGTTCAAAGTAAAAATTTAAACACATTAAGAAAAGTAATACTAACAAAACCAGTAAAGTTAAAAATGAGGGGCGCCTGGGTGGCTTAGTCAGTTAAGCGTCCGACTTTCGCTTGGGTCATGATCTCGCGGTTTGTGGGTTCGAGCCCCGCGTCGGGCTCTGTGCTGACTGCCAGCTCAGAACCTGGAGCCTGTTTCAGTCTGTGACACCCTCTCTCTCTGACCCTCCCCTGCTCACGCTGTCTCTCTCTCTCTCTCTCTCCTAGAAATAAATAAAAATATTAAAAAAAAAAATTTTAAAGTTAAAAATGAGAGATTGAATTAACTTCAGGATAACTTTAGGTTATTTAACTTGCAGGTTAATTCCAAAAATGAAAAATGAAAATATTGGAATAAAAATAAGAAAATCAATATTTGGGTAAACTGTAAACTAGAAAAAGTCAAAGAGAGAATTAGCAAATTGGAATATGGTATAGGATGTCAACTAAAACTCATAGAAAATTTTAAAAATATGGAGGATCCACTGAGATATTCCAATGTAAATTTAATAAAAATCCAGAAATGAATATAGAAAGAATAATAGAAAAGAAATATCTAAAGATATAATGATTAAGAATATTCTTAAATTAAAGAAGCACATGAGCCTCTATTGAAAATGCCCACTGTATTGGTTTCCCAGGGCTACTGTAACAAAGTACTAAAGACTGGTGGCTTAAAATAATAGAAATTTATTGTTTCACAGTTCTGGAGTCTAGAAGTCCAAAATCAAGTATGGTTCCTTCTTAAAGCTGTGAGGAAGAATTTGTTCCCTCTCTCTCTTATCTTTTGGTGGTTTGCTGGCAATTTTGGTGTTCCTTTGCTCATAGATATATCACCCCAATCTCAGCCTTGATTTTCGCATGGCGTTCTCTTTGTGCCTCTGTCTCTTCTATGTCTGTCTGTCTCTATGTCCAAAATTTCCCTTATTTATAAGAGTAATAGTCATGTTTAATTAAGGTCCACCCCAATGATCTAATTTTAACTTGATTACCCATGTGAGAACCCTGTTTCCAAATAAGTCACAGTCTGAGGTACTGGGGTTAGGTCTTCAGCATATCTTTCTTAGGTGACACAATTCAACCCATAGCACTCTTTGTACACTTAACAGTAAAATTAAAGTGAAACTTCAGAACATCAAACAGAAAGATAACCAGAGAGGCAGATTGACAATAAAATTCTCATTAGAAGCAACAGTTGGCAGAAGACAAGGAAGAATATCTTCCAAGAGCTAGGAAAATAACTGTTAAGCCAGAATTCTATACCTAATTAAAGGTATAGGGTAAAACAGGAGTAAGGGTGAAATAAATCATTGTTTTCAAACACAGGAAGTTCTAGAAAGTTTACCATTCATAGATTCTTACATAAAAACCTACTGAAATTAAACCTAAAGAGCAGGAGTAGGGTACAAGGACCTATAGTGAGGTCAGAAATTGGCAACATATCCTGGAACAACAAATAACTACTAAATGTATGAAATATATTTTATGTGGGTATTTTTTAAATGACATAAAAGGTTCTAGCTAACAATATTAAAAACACTAGGATAATGAGGGTAAAAATATACTAAGGACTTATTTGAGAGGAAAGAAAAGCTGAATAGCTTTAGAATTTAGATAAATACATATATCAAAAGTATACCAGAAAAACAGAGGCAAAAAATAGGAGGCAATGATATTGACATGAGACAAATGTTAATGTTACAAAACATTATAAATTTACAAATTAGGAGAAAAAATGAGATCCACAATGAGAGAAGAAAAATCAATAGTGGAATTATAAAATAGACAATGGTCATACAAAGGTGATTAATAGAAGAAATACAAATGGCTAGGAAACATGAAAATATATCTAAATGCATTAATAATAAGTTAAGTTAAAATAATGAATGATGAAACACATTTTAGATTTTGGATTAGTAAAGATTAAAAATATAGATAAAATCTATTATTAATGAAGGTATAAGGAAAGACTCTCATTTTATTGATAGGAGATAAATGGGTGGTTCTTTCTGTTAGTAATTTGGTGAATATACTAAATTGTAAATTGAAAAAACTATTTGATCAAGGGTATAATCCTACTTTTAGAAATCTAATCTAAGGAGATAATTACAAAGGTATTTTTCACATTGTTTATAATACAACCTTGAGAATTCAAGAGATGAAGTAGTCATTTTAAAGATGACAAAGCAGAGCAGCATAAAACAGGAATGCCCTTGGGGATCCTTCATTGTTCTCTTTTAACTTTTATCTAAATGACTTTAAACCATGTTTGCCACTCCACTATAGAATACAAAAACACAAGATTTCCCTTTTATATTGGGAACATGATTTTATTGCCATAAATTAGGATTGGCCTCAATAAACTATAGGCAAGCAGACATATTACCTAATTATCATCAGGAGGATGGACCAAAGCTCAGTTGCTTCCAAGCCAAAGCCATCCTTCTTGGCAGACATCCTCCATTACATCAACTCATTAAGATACCTGCAGTTAATCTATTTTGAAGGATTGCAGTATATAGTTCAATTTTATGGCTATGGTTTTAACATCTTCCCTGAAAAACACCCAGGCTAAAGTCACTGAGTCCTTCTGTGATGGAGTTATAAACACAGATGCACAGATGTCTGTAGGTGCTTAAAGAGGTAAAGTACTGGAGTAGAGTGGGTAAGAAATGTAGTCAGCTGGGGAGCATAGGATATTTAGGGATAATCTTAGTTTTTATCAGTTAGGCAACTTGGTGTACAGCTTTTCCAATTGTTTCACTCAGTGAATGGGACCAGTCTTGGGAGGCATTCTATGGCAGTGAAAGTGACTGGATTGGGACCTTAGGTTTAATCTTTTATATCACCTGGTCTCTTATTCATTTTGAAGGAAGCCACTACTTTTTTCAGAAATACTGATTCAGCTTTTTCAGATTTTCTGTATCAGCTGAGATTGACTTGCAATCTTTTAGGGCCTCTTGCTCAGTTACTTCACATAGAACTAGCATTGTAGTGTATGTGTCCAGGCTACCATATAAGATTGTATAGTTTTACTGACTAGCTCAGAATAGTACTTTCCCCCACAGGTTTTGGCCCAGCCAATGAGGTATATTCTACCATCACCTTCTTCAAGAATCAGTACTGTTCAGGATTAATAATCTCCATTTTTAATCACCTTTCCAGTAATCTACTGAACTGACAGTAAGATAAAACAGAATCTACTCCGTTTCACGGGTAATAGCTTGTGGTACAGATTAGTACTACTTCAGAATTTAAATAGTCATATGAGATATTCCAAACAACAACAACAACACTATCTCTGTGGACTTGAGTAACATGAAATTAATCAGTTTTTCTGACCCCAAAGCTCCTTCTCCTTCCATCTTCCCTATCCCAATGAATAGAACTACCATTCATCTAATTTTTCAGGCCCAAAACACAAGCATGTCTTTGATTCCTATTTCTTCCCAACTACATCTCTTCTAACAATTTACCATATACTGTCAGTTTTATCTCAATTGACTCCAATTCATCCAGGGCCTTTACTATAATGAATGATATCATCATTTGAAGAAGGCCCCCAATTGTTCTCCTTCAGTCCATCCTTACTTCCTACAATGCACCCAAAGTGACTTTTCCGACATGTAAACCTAATCATCTACTTCACTATTTAAACCTTCTTGGCTACCTTCAGGTAAAGACTCTATAGCTTAATGGAGCTTATAAGGCTTATATGGTTCTTTGGGATGATACCTACCTCCCAGTCTCATTTCTTACCAGCTCTCTTTTGGACCATTCTGAACTATATTCAGATTTTAGAATAATGCCTTTCTCTTTCCCTAATCTTTAGCTCTTCGAAAAAAATTCTTCCCTCTGGAATCTTCTTCCATCTGTTGTTCCCTGGCTAATTTATGAGAACATTTCAAGTTTCATTGGGATATTACTTAGTGTAGGATGACTTCTCTGATCCCTAATCTTGGTTTGTAGGCCCGTTTGGAGTAGTACTAACCCTACTGATTTATTAGTACTTATAATATCAAATTGTAATTGTCTGCTTACTTACTTATATGTCAAACTGCAGTGCATTAGATAATACATTCTTCAGGCTGGAATTAGCTTTGTTGTATTTGTCTAGGACTTAGCACAATAGCAGGCAAATAATATGCCTATATATTCACTAAATGCTAAACATTCACTGACTGACTACATTAATGAATAAACTTGAATAGAAGTTAGCTAGGTATATTTACTAGGAGTGCAGTCTATTTAGAACCAGACTATGCCAAACTGGCTATCATAGGCTAGTATTAATAAAAATAATCTTTTATATATATTAAGAAGATTAGAATATTTTCAACACTTAAAATTGCTAAATATATATTTGAACTAATAGCAAAGAAATATTAGTGGCAAAGTTCCTTTTACTAAACAGATGCCATTCGTATTGTTGTGAGCAGTTACTGAGCATCGGCAATGTGAGAACCTCTAGGCAGAATGTTGTTTTAGATGAAGTTTCTACTTGGGAACTAAATTTGTCAGACAGACAACATGCACACAGTACAATCCTGGATTGTGCTCAATAGAAGAAGGAGACACAAGACTCTAGTTTGCATGTAAGCTTCCCCTCAACTGCATATTAAATTTAATATTTTAAAGAAAAATGTTTGGGGATATATTTTGCTTGAAATTGTGGGGGTTACTGGCCTGGGCCCAAGAGTCATACACATTTAAGCCCAAATCTGAATCTTTTATTTACCACTTAGAAGAGATCTTTAACGATGCTTAACCTCAAGTTTCCAAGGATGTAATAGGATAATAATAATAATATCTGCCTCTCTGATGGTTAATTATATGTGTGACTTGAGTAGACTAAGGAATGCCTAGATAGCTTGTCATTATTTAAGAAGTAGGTCTGTGAAAGTGTGTCCAGATGAGATTAGCATTTGAATCAGTAGACTGAGTAAAGCAGAATGTCCTTTCCAATGCAGGTGAGAGTTATCTAATCCACTGGAGGCCTAAATAGAACAACACAAAGGAGTAGGAAGGGCTAATTCACTCTTTCTTACTGATTTGGGATGTCCAAATTCTTCTGTCCTCCGACATTGGAACTCCTGGTTCTTGGGCCTGTGAACTCTGGGATTTATACTAGCAGCCTCCTCTCCTCCCTGATTCTCAGGACTCTGGCATTATGCTGAATTACGCCACCAGCTTTCCTAGTTTTCCAGCTTGTAGACAGTTTATCATGGGACTTACTGGTCTCCATCAGCACAGGAGCAAATTCTCATACTTATTCTCATACTTAATCTCCTCTCGTATATCTACATATATCCTAATGGTTCTTTGTCTCTAGAGAACATTGGGAAATAGTCTAATAGACTTATTACTGTGAAGATTAAATAACATTAAATATATAAAATTCCTGGCACAATAACAAGTACATAGAAAGTGCTTAGTAATTATTAGATACTAAAATTCTTTAGTCTAACCTCATCATTTTACAGCTGGTGAAACCAAGGCACTAAAGATATTTACTGAAATTACCAGTGTTCTGGTAAAAGGTAAAAGGTAGAGAACTACAAGCAAGATCTAATTCCTAAATCTCTTTCCTGATGTTTGAATATAGTACATGGATGCAAACTGAGGAGGTATCATAACACGTGGTATCCATGGTGACAATGTTCTTATGAAATATAAGCATTGTTTAATTTCTAGCCATTTTGTCCATCTTCACTGTTATTTATGAGCAGTAATAAGGAGAAAAAAACATGGAGAATTATGTAAAAATTATGTAAAAAAAGAAAATTCCATGATCTGAAGAAAAAATGATGAGTAAGATTGTTAGCTGCATGGACTTGTTCTTTTGTGCTATAAGTGTAGCATGAAGCAGTAAGTATGTATTTGATTAAGTATAGTGTCAAGGTGGTTTGTATATATTTGATATCAGGAATGAACATACCATACACAAAGTTTATGGCAAAAATGAGAGGGGGCAATTTGAGGATCAAAAGGAACATTCTTTGTCCATTAATTTTTTATCAGCTAGTGCAGATGCATGAAAGTTTAAATATTTTTTCTAAGACTTTTTTAGTTTTTTTCAACATCAAAAATGTTATTTCACATTTATTAACCATGAAGAGACTTTCAGATATTGGTGATACATATTTTAGTAGCACTATTTTTACAGAAACAGGAGGAGCATTCCTTTGAAAGAATTCAGGTTCTAAAGTAGATGATCATGAACAAAATTCATTAATTACTAATGGAATAGTTTATCATTAAGCTAGACCAGGTAGTTTTTTTTCTTAGTCAATGTAGTTAAAGTTTGTCAATTTTGTTGATAATCATTTCAAAGAACGTACTTTGGCTTCATTGATTTTCTCTGTTGGTTTTCTATTCAGGCTTTACTTTAAAGGATGTTTTGAAAATGCAAATATCCTAATATGTTCATAAGGATTTGATTTAAGGAATTTTTCTAGTAAAAAGGACACATGAAAGGTAAATAAGTTTGTATCAGAGGTTGTCCAGCAGATGAAGATGATTATCAAAGCATACATACCTTTAAAAAAAAATTCCCCATTTTGCCAAGATTCATTCATTCATTTATTTTTTCATAGTTTACTAAACTGATAAGAACAGATACTGCACTTAGTCTTAGCCAAAAGGCCAGGGGCAATAGACTTTCACATCTAGCCATGACTAAGATATTGGTTTTGGACTTACCCTCCTGACATAAACAACTATAAAACTGGACAAAATAAATGAGGAAACTATTTCCAGGAATAGGTAAACAGGCAGTGCAATACTGTAATATTTGAGGGAAGGAAAAACACATGTGATGAGCTCTTTATTAACCACAACTTTCTGCCCTGAGGTATATTTCTGAATGAACCCAAACAGAAACTAGAGGTCTGCCTCTTTCTTATGAGACAGTGATCATAGTTTAGGGCTACAGAAATGGGTGGAATTTGTGTAGCAGAGACTGGAAACAGAAAGCTAGTTTTGGGTGTAGTGTAGGTTTTGCTCATGTTTTTAAATAAGGTCTGGTCTTGACTCCTCAAGGTAAGACTCAAGGGAGCAGCACATCACAATTTATGCAAGGGGTTGAGAAGTAAACTGATGGAATAGAGGTCAAAAAATCTGGGAGATGGAGGTCACCCCATTTAAATTGGAAAGAACTTACTGTCTACTTCAAATATCCAGTGGAAATCCATTAGGGTACACTTTAGAAGAAAATCACACTCTAGAGTAAGTAAATGCCATACACTAGGACTAGGGATAAAACCCAAATAAAATCATCCTAACAAAGCATAACATAGAAATTATCCAAAACAAACAGATTGAGAAAAAAGATTTTTAAAAATGTACAGAGACCCAGTAACTCATGGGACAATATCAAGTGATCTAACACATTATAATAGGAGCCTCAGTGGGAAAAGAGATGGAAAGTGTGCAAAAATATATTTTAAGAAACAATGGCCCCACATTTTCCCCTAAACATCTACCTAGTTATCCAGGAAGTTCAGTGAATCCAAATAGGATAAAGACAAAGGAGGCCACACTAGGTATATAATTGTCAAACTGATGAAAATCAAAGATAAAGAAAAAAAGTTCTGCAGCTAGAGGTAAAACAACACAATCCTGTATGGGAACAATGATGAGAATGATGGCTCATTTCTTTTTTTTTTTTTTAATATTTTATTTATTTTTGAGAGAGATAGAGACAGCAAGAGCAGGGGAGGCTCAGAGAGAGAGGGAGACACAGAATTTGAAGCAGCTTCCAGGCTCTGAGCTAGCTGTCAACACAGAGCCCGATGCGTGGGTTCGGGGGCTCGAACCAACGAACCGTGAGATCATAACCTGAGCTGAAGTTGGACGCTTAACAGACTGAGCCACCCAGGTGCCCCTGATGGCTCATTTCTTATCAGAAAACTATAGAGGGTAAAAACAAAAGCATGATATTTTCAAACTAACTGAACAACAACAACATTATGTCAACTAGAGAGCTATTTACCATAAAAAGTGAAAGAATATTGTTAGAAGTTTTGTGTTACAAAAAATGTTAAAAGAAGGTTTTTTTTTTTCAGGTTGAAGAAAAAACAATATAATATGAGGATTACAATCTACAGAAAGGAATGAAATCACTGGAAACAATTATTTAGGTGAATGTAAACTATCTTTTACATTTCTTAATTTCTTTAAAAGACATTGAATTCTTTACAAGACAATTGAGAGTTTAAGATGAAAATATCACATTTCCTATTTATCTTATATGTAGAAGGAAAATGTATGACAACAATAACACCAAGGATAGGAGAAGAATAAACAGAATTGTAGGATATGTTCTTCCAAGATTCTTATATTTCACCTGAAGCACTACAATATTATTTTTAAGTAGGCAATAATAAGTAAAGGATAGATACTGTAATTACGAGGATGACTACCAAAAATTTATGTAAGAGATATATAATTAAGAAATCAATAGGCAAAATTAGATGGAATACTAAAAATATTATTTAATCCTTCCAAATAAGGGAAACAAGAAGAAGAAAGGGACAAGAAGAAGAAAGAGGACAAAAATCAGAGTGAACAATTAGAAACCAAATAGATTTAAAGCCAACCATATCAATAATTATACTAAATGGATGGACCTAAAGGGTATTATGCCAAGTGAAATAAGTCAAATATCATATAATCATATTAAATAAGTCAAATTTGTGATTTCACTTATATAGAGGCTTAAAAAACAAAATAAACGAATAAACAAACAAAAAGCAGAATCAGATCTACAAATGCAAAGAGAAGATTGATGGTTGCCAGAGTCAGGGGATAAGTGAGGTGGGTAAAAGGGAGTAGGAGATATGGGCTTCTAGTTGTGGAATGAATAGGTCACAGGAATGGGGGCTGCAGCATGGAGAGTATCGTCAATGGTATTGTGTGGCATAGGGTGGTGACAGATTATTACACTTATGATGAGCGTGGCATAATGTATTGAGTTGCTTTGTTGTGTACCTAAAACTAGTGTAGCATTTTGTGTCAACTGTGCTCAGATAAAAAAATAATTATACTACATGAAAATGGACTGAACACTACATTTTATTTATTTTTTGATAGTTCTTGTATTTTTTAATATAATTTATTGTCAAATTGGCTTACATGCAACACCCAGTGTTCATCCCAATAAGTGCCCTCCTCAATGCCTATCACCCATTTTCCCCTTTTCCCCACTCTCCCTCCACCCCGTTTATTCTCTGTATTTAAGAGTCTCTTGTAGTTTGCCTCCCTCCCTCTCTGCTTGTAACTATCTTTTCCTCTTCCCTTCCCCCATGGTCTTCTGTTAAGTTTCTCAAGATCCACATATGAGTGAAAACATATGATATCTGTCCTTCTCTGACTGACTTATTTCCCTCAGCATAATGCCTTCCAGTTCTATTCACGTTGCTGCAAATGGCACGATTTCATTCTTTCTCATTGCCAAGTAGTACTCCACTGTATATATAAATCACATCTTCTTTATCCATTCATTAGTTGATGGACATTTAGGCTCTTTCCATGATTTGGCTATTGTTGAAAGCTCTGCCATAAACATTGGGGAACATGTGCCCCTATGCATTAGCATTCCTGTATCCCTTGGGTAAAATCCTTGTAGTGCTATTGCTGGGTTGTAGGGTAGTTCTATTTTTAATATTTTGAGGAATCTCCATACTGTTTTTCTGAGAGGCTGCACCAGTTTGCATTCCACCAACAGTGCAAGAGGGTTCCCATTTCTCCACATCCTTGACAGCATCTGTAATTTCCTGATTTGTTCATATTAGCCACTCTGATCAGTGTGAGGTGATATCACCTCAGTGTGAGGTGAAATCTTTGATTTGTATGTATTTCCCTGATGATAAGTGATGTTGAGGATCTTTTCATGTGTCTGTTGGCCATCTGGATGTCTTTTTTGAAAAAGTATCTATTCGTGTCTTCGGCCCATTTCTTCACTGTATTATTTGTTTTTTAAGTGTTGAGTTTGGTAACTTCTTCATAGATTTTGTACACTCCTTTATCTGATATGTCATTTACATAGTTTTTTGTTGATTGTTTTAGTTTTTTGATTGTTTTAGTTTTTTTGATTGTTTCATTTAAAGTGCAGAAGCTTTTATCTTGATGAGGTTCCAATAGTTCATTTTTGCTTTTAATTCCCTTGCCTTTGGAGATGTGTTGAGCAAGAAATTGATGTGGCTGAGGTCAAAGAGGTTGTTTCTCCTATAGGGTTTTGATGATTTCCTGTCTCACATTTAGGTCTTTCATCCATTTTGAGTTTATTTTTGTGTATGGTGTAAAATAGTAGTCTAATTTCATTGTTCTGCATGTTGCTGTCCAGTTCTCCCTGCACCATGTGCTAAAGAGACTCTTTTTTTCCATCGGATGCTCTTTCCTTCTTTGTCAAAGATTAGTTGGCCATACATTTGTGGGTCCTATTATGAGTTCTCTATTCTATTCCACTGGTCTATTTGTCAATAGACCATACTGCCAATACCATACTGTCTTGTGCCAATACCATACTGTTTTGATGATTACAGCTTTGTAGTAGAGGCTAAATACTGGAATTGTAATGCCTTCTGCTTTGGTTTTATTCTTTAATATTATTTTGTTTATTCGGGGTCTTCTGTGGTTCCACACAAATTTTAGGATTGTTTGTTCTAGCTTTGAGAAGAATGCTGGTGCAATTTTGATTGAGATTGCATTAAATGTGTAGATTGCTTTGGGTAGTATTGCCATTTTAACAATATTTATTCTTCCAATCCATGAACATGGAATGTTTTTCCACTTCTTTGTGTCTTCTTCAGTTTCCTTCATAAGCTTTCTTTGAAGCAAACAGATCTTTTACATCTTTGGTTAGGTTTCTTCCTAGGTATTTTATGGTTCTTGGTGCAATTGTAAATGGGATCAGTTTCTTTATTTCTCTTTCTGTTGTATCATTATTGGTGTATAAAAATGCAACTGATCTCTGTACGTTGATTTTATACCCTGCGATTTGCTGAATTCATGTACCAGTTCTAGCAGTCTTTTGGTGAAGTCTTTAGGATTTTCCTAAACATGTTTTACTCTAAACATGTAGAGTATCATGTTGTCTGTGAAAAGTTAAAGTTTGACTTCTTCTTTGCCAATTTTGATGCCTTTTATTTCCTTTTGTTGTCTGATTGCTGATGTTAGGACTTTCAACATGTTAAACAACAGTGGTGAGAGTGGACATCCCTGTCATGTTCCTGGTCTCAGGGGGAAACCACTCAGTTTTTCCCCATTAAGATGATGTTAGCTGTGGGCTTTTCATATATGGCTTTTATGATGTTTAAGTATGTTCCTTCTATCCTGACTTTCTTGAGGGTTTTTATTATGAAAGGATGCTGTATTTTTTCAAATGCTTTTTCTGCATCTACTGACAGGATTATATGGTTCATAGCCTTTCTTTTATTAATGTGATGTATCGCATTGATCAACTTGTGAATATTGATCCAGCCCTGCACCCCAGGAATGAATCCCACTTATCATGGTGAATAATTCTTTTATATGCTCTTGAATTTGATTTGCTAGTATCTTGTCGAGAATTTTTGCATCCATGTTCATCAGGCATATTGCCCTGTAATTCTCTTTTGTGGGGTCTCTGTCTGGTTTGGGAATTAGGTAATGCTGGCTTCATAGAATGAGTCCAGAAGTTTTCCTTCCATTTGCATGTTTTTGGAACAGCTTGAGAAGAATAGGTATGAACTCTGCTTTAAATGTCTGGTAGAACTTCCCAGGAAAGCCATCTGGGACTTTTTTTTGATAACTGATTCAATTTCTTCACTAGCTATGGGTCTGTTCAAATTTTCTATTTCTTCCTGTTTGAGTTTTGATAGTGTGTGGGTGTCTAGGAATTTGTCCATTTCATCCAGGTTGTCCAGTTTGTTGGCATAAAATTTTTCATAGTCTTCTCTGATAATCGCTTGTATTTCTGAGGGATTAGTTGTGATAAATCCATTTTCATTTGTGATTTTTATCTGTTTGGGTTCTCTTTCTTTTTGAGAAGTATGGCTAGGGATTTATCAATTTTGTTTATTTTTTCAAAAAACCAACTCTTAGTTTCAGTGATCTGTTCTATTGTTTATTTGGGGGGTTCTATATTGTTTATTTTTGCCTGATCTTTATTATTTCTCTTCTTCTGCTGCGTTTGGAGTTTCTTTGTTGTTCTGCTTCTAGTTCCTTCAGGTGTGCTGTTAGATTTTGTATTTGGGATTTTTCTTGTTTCTTGAGATAGTTCTGGATTGCAATGTATTTTCCTCTTAGGACTGCCTTTGCTGCATTCCAAAGGGTTTGGATTGTTGTGTTTTCATTTTCATTTATTTGCATATATTTTTAAATTTCTTCTTTAATTGTCTCATTGACCCATTCCTTATTTAGTAGGATGTTCTTTAACCTCCATGCATTTGGAAGTTTTTCAAACTTTTTCCTGTGGTTTATTTCAACTTTGATATCATTGTGATCTGAAAGTGTGCATGGTATGATCTCAATTCTTTTGTATTTATTGAGGGCTCTTTTGTGACCCAGTATGTGATCTATCTTGGAGACTGTTCCATGTGCCCTCAAGAATAATGTGTATTCTGCTGCTTTAGGATGAAAAGATCTAATTATATCTGTCAAGTCTATCTGGTCCAGTGTATCATTCAGGGTCATTGTTTCTTTATTGATTTTCTGTGTAGATGATCTGTCCATTGTGGTAAGTGGAGTATTGAAGTCCCCTGCAATTACCACATTCTTACCAATAAGATTGCTTATGTTTGAGATTGTTTTATATATTGGGGTGATGCTGAATTTGGTGCATAAACATTTATAAATGTAAGTTCTTCTTGATGGATAGACTCCATAATTATTATATAATGTCCTTCTTCATCTCTTGTTATAGCCTTTAGTTTAAAATCTAGCTTGTCTGATATTAAGTATGGCTACTCCAGCTTTCTTTTGACTTCCAGTAGCATGACAGATGGTTCTCCATCCACTCATTTTCAATCTGAATGTGTTCTCAGGTCTAAAATGGGTCTCTTGTAAACAGCAAATAGATGGGTCTTTTTTTTTTTTTTTTATCTATTCTGATAGCCTATCTCTTTTGATTGGAGCAGTTAGTCTATTTACATTCAGTGTTATTATTGAAAGATATGGGTTTAGAGTCATTTTGTTATCTGTAAGTTTCATGCTTTTAGTGATGTCTCTGGTCTTTTGTGGTCTTTGCAACATTCCACTCACAAAGACTCCCTTAGGATCTCTTGTAGTCTGATTTAGTGGTGATGAATTCCTTCAGTTTTTGTTTGCTTGGGAAAACCTTTATCTCTTGTTCTATTCTGAATGACAGGTTTGCTGGATAAAGGATTCTTGGCTTCATATTTTTCCTACGTAGCACACTGAAAATTTCCCACCACTCCTTTCTGGCCTGCCAAGTTTCAGTAGATAGGCCTGCTACTACCTTTATGTGTTTACCCTTGTAGGTTAAGGCCCATTTATCCCTAGCTGATTTCAGAATTCTCTTTTATCTATGTATTTTGCCAGTTTCACTATGATAACGTTGTGCAGAAAAGTGATTCAAGTTACTTATGAAGGAAGTTCTCTGTGCCTCCTAGATTTCAATGTCTGTTTCCTTCTCCAGACTGGAGAAGTTCTCAGTAATGGTTTGTTCAAGTATACCTTTACCCCCCCCCCCTTTTTTTTCTCTTTTTATTCTTCTTCTGGAACTCCTATTATATGGATATTCTTCTGTTTCATTGAATCACCTTAGTCTCTAGTTCTCTCCTTGTGGCCCAGAATGTTTTTATCTCTCTTTTTCTTGGCTTCACCTTTTTCCATAGTTTTATCTTCTATTTCACTTAATCTCCCCTGTGGCTCATCAGTCCTCACTGTTACCACCTCTAGTTTATTTTGCACCTTATTTACAGAATTTTTAATCTCATCATGACAATTTTTTTAGTTCCTTGACCTCTGCAGCAATAGATTCTCTGTTTTTTATTCTTTTTTTCAAGCCCAGTGATTAATCTTATGACTATTATTCTAAATTTTTGTTCAGTTATATTGTTTAGATCTGTTTTGAGCAATTCTTTAGCTGTACTTTCTTTCTGTAATTTCTTTTGAGGAGAATTCTTCCATTTCTTCATTTTGGCTAGTTTTCTGCCCCTTATGTGTTTTAAAAACTTGTTATATGCCCTGCACCTGTGAGCACTACCATATTAAAGAGGGGCCATACACTATCCTGGGCCTGGCCCTTCAGGAGGTGTTTTTTGGAGAGTGTTATTTACTCTTGATTGTTGTGACTTTGGTTACTTTATCTCCCTACTTGTAGTGATGTTTTGGGCCTTCCACCAGGTATGCTTTGATTTATTTGTTGAAGTAGCCTGAAGCTCCAAGTCCTGGGGAACAGGGGAAACTGCACTGCGGGTCATTCCAGAATCACTTCTTCATAAGGCCATTATCCTCAAAACCAGGAGATGTAGCTGACTTTCCTATTTGTTGTATACTCTGGGTCTGGAGTTCTCTCTTGTCCAGCAAGACAGCAGACACAGGATTGAAATGCAAGAGAGGCTAATGTCTGGGAGGAGGCAAGAGTCTGAACAGTTTAAAGGCAGGGATTGTCAGACTATATATAAAAACATAAGACTCATTTATGTGCTATTTAAAAAAGATATGCTCCAAAGATAGACTCAGAAATAAAAGGTGAAAAAGACAACCAGATGGTCAGCAGACACATGAAAAGATGCTCAACATCACTCATCATCTGGGAAGTACAAATCAAAACCATGATGACATATCACATCACATATGTTAGAATGGTTAAAATTAACAACATAGGAAACAACAGATGTTGGTGAGGATGTGGAGAAAGGGGAATCCTCTTACACTGTTAGTGGGAATGTATACTGGTGCAGCCATACTGGAAAACAGTGTGGAGGTTCTTTAAAAAGTTAAAAATATAACTACCCTACAACCCAGCAATTGATCTACTAGGTATTTACATAAAGGATACAAAAATACTGGTTTGAAGGGCACATGCACCCCAATGTTTATAGTAGCATTATCAACAATAGCCAAACTATGGAGAAAGCCCAAATGTCCATTGATTGATGGATGAATGGATAAAGAAGATGTGGTATATGCATACAGTGGAATGTTACTCAGCCATCAAAAAGAATGAAATCTTGCCATTTGCAACAATGTGGTGGAGCTAGAGTGTTATTATGCTAAAAAACTAAGAGAAAGGAAATACCACATGATTTCATTCATATATGTCATTTAAGAAACAAACAGATGAGCACAGGGGAAAGAGGAGAAAAAATAAGAGAAAGAAGCAAAGCCTAGGAGACTGTTAACAATAGAGAACAAATTGAGGGGTGGAGGGAGGTGGGCAGGGAATGGGCTAAATGGGTGATGGGCATTAAGGGAGGACACTTGTTATTTGAGCACTGGGTATTATATGTAAGTGATGAATCACTAATTCTACTCCTTAGACCAATATTACACTACATATTAATTAACTAGAATTTAAGTAAAAATTGGAAATAAAAATAAAAATAAAGTCCATGTCTGCCCATCTTAAAAAGAAATAAAAATTGAAAAAATATGCTATACAAACATTAAAGTATTAATAACTAAAAGCTTTTAGAAAACTAGATATAGAAGAGAACTTCCTTATACTCATCAAAGGCATTCAGTGAAAACCTATAGCAAATACACTTAATGGTGTTATATTAAGTACTTTCCCTCAAGATTGGGACCACAGCAAGGGTGTCTGTTCTCACTTCTTTCTAACATTGTACCAGATGTCCTATTCAGTGCAACAAAGCAAGAATAAAAGGAATGTGTCTGTAGGCCATCTGCATGTTTTCTTTGGAAAAATGTGTATTCATATCTTCTGCTCATTTCTTAATTGGATTATTCATTTTTGGGAGGTTGAGTTTTGTAATTTCTTTATATAGTTGTATGCTATCTCTTTATCAGGTATGTCATTTGGAAATATATTCTCCCATTCCATAGGTTGCATTTTACTTTTGTTGCCTGTTCCTTTGTTGTACAGAAGCTTTTTATTTTGAAAAAGTCCCAATAGTTTATTTTTGCTTTTGTCTCAGGAGACATATCTAGTAAGTTGTTATGGCCAATGTCAAAGAGGTTACTGCCTGTGCTCTCTTCTAGGATTTTAATGGTTATGTTTCATGTCTCATTTAGGTCTTGTATACATTTTGAATTTATGTATGATGTGAAAAAGTGGTCCTGTTTCATTCTTTCACATTTTGCTGTCCACTTTTCCCAACATCATTTGTTGAAAAGACTGTCTTTTTCCCATTGGATGTGGCACATATGTGTATTTATGTGTCCATACAAACAATGGGATAGTACCCAGCCATAAAAAAATAATGAAATCTTGCATTTTCAATGACATAGATGAAGCTAGAGGTATTATGCTAAGTGAAATGTCAATCAGAGGAAGACAAATACCATATGATTTCATTCATATGTGGAATTAAAAAACAAAACAAATGAGCATAGAGAAGAAAAAAGAGAGAAGCAAACCAAAAAACAGACTCTTAACTATAGAGAACAAATTGATGGTTACCAGAGGTGAGGTCGGTAGGGGATTAAACAGGTAACAGAGATCAAGGAATGCACTTGTTTTGATGAGGACCAAGTATTGTATAGAAGTGCTGAATCACTAAATTGTACACCTGAAGCTAATATTACACTGCATCTTAACTAAGTGGAATTGAATAAAAACTTTAAAAGGAATAAAAGACATGAAGATTGAAGGGAAGAAGTAAATCTATCTTGAGTTGCCAATGACATTACTGGATTTGTAGGAAATCCTAAGAAATCTATAAAACAACTACTAGAACTAATATTTTTTGGATGATTTCAGAATTCAATTTTGTTCAACATAATAAAATCTTGAAAAAGAAGAATAGAGTTGAAGCACTCTATGCTACCTGATTTTAAAATAGTGAAAACTGCAGTACTGGTATAATTTAGACATATAATTTGGATCATATGAACTGCAGATAATTCAGGAAAAAAATCCACATATATATAACTAAATTTTTTAAAAGGTACCAAGACAATTTAATGGTGAAAGGATAATGCAAGAACAATTGTATAAACTGGTGGTTCTCAACCAGAGGCAATGCCACCCAACTCCTGGGAGGTAGAATGAGTAGGAGACAATTGGCAATATCTGGAAAATTTTTGATTGCCACCAAATAGTGGTACTAATGGCATCTAGTTAGGTAGTAAAGGCCAGGCATGCTGCTGAACGTCTTACAATGAATAGGACAGCTTCTCACAACAAAGTATTTTCTGACCCCAAATGTCAGACATCCTTAAATGAAAGTATAGAAAGAAAAATAAGTCTCCATTCCTACTTCAAGCTATGTATAAAAATAATCTGAAATGACTCATAGACCTAAATGTGACAGCTGTAGTATAAAGCTTATGGAATAAAACATAGGAGACTCTCCATATTACAACAGACAGATTTCTTAGGCAGTGCAAAAGAAGAGCTGTTCATAAAAAAATTGATCAATTAGTCTTCATCAAAATTTAAAAGTTCTGCTCATCAAAGGATATTAGTAAGAAAATTAAGGCAAAGTTGCATGAAAATATTTGCAATACAGATGCACAACAAAGGACAAGTATCAGATGATAACCCATAAAAATGTCCAAGTATATAAAAACACATTCACAAAAAAACATACTGAATGGACAATAAGCAAGTAAAAGGTGCTCAAAATAATTGTCATCAGTGAAATGCAAATTAAAACCAAAATGAGATACTACTACCTAACAACCAAGATAGCTAAAATGAAAATTATAGTAGCATACAGCAAAGATGTTATGTTCTATCTCTGACAGATGGAACACTTAACATTACTGGTAGGAATGTAAAATGACACAACCACTTTGGAAGATGATTGGTAATTATTTTTAATAAACATCTACTTAGCAATTTCACTACTATTTTTACCTAGGAACAAAAAGTACACACAAGAATGCTTATAGAAGCTTTACTCATCATTGCTAAAAACCAACGATCATCTAAATGTCCATCAGTAAGACTCTGTAAATATTCATATAGTGGAATAGTACTCTTCAACAAATAAAGAATGAACTTCTGATGCACACAAAAATATGGATACATCTCAAATACATATTGAGTGAAAGTGAATGTAGAGAAGTACATACTGTGTAATTCCAATTATATAAGAATTTAGAAGAGTTAAAACCAATCCATGAGGATAGAAGTGAAAACAGTGGTTGACAGTGTGGAATGGGTAATGACTGGAAGTAGGCACTA
Source organism: Hyaena hyaena (assembly GCF_003009895.1). Classification (NCBI taxonomy): domain Eukaryota; kingdom Metazoa; phylum Chordata; class Mammalia; order Carnivora; family Hyaenidae; genus Hyaena; species Hyaena hyaena. Next base: position 1,421,002 of record NW_024081112.1, read on the forward strand.
AGAACTAAGATATTCTATATCATAATAGAGTATTGGTTACATGGTGTATACATTTATCAAAATTCTTTGAACTATACATTTATGATCTGTGAATTTCACTTAGTGTAAATTTTACCTCTATATAGAAAAAGTAAGCTCAGGGAAGACATTGATATACTACTATGTTCCATGGTAGTATATCTGGTAGGCAGTAGTGATACAGTATGAGTAAAACAGATGAAATTCTGACTTAATCAAGAATATGTTTAAATTGACAGCATGACAGAAGAGATAAAATCAAAGTACAAATATCTCTTGGTAGTGAAAATGGTTAGAGGATAAATCAAGTAGGGTTGAGAATAGAAAGTGACAAAGGGAATCGGGAAATACTACTTTAGTTTGGAGAACCAGGAATTGTGGTAAAGTTTTATAATATCCAAAGGTGGTGTAGTTATTATAAAATGGTATCTTCATATTTCATGTAAATCATTGGAATAAATTTGAAAACCAGCACATCAATATGTAGCAAAAATAATGTCATTGAATTTGTTTATACCTTTAACATAATAACACTTCTTGGAATTTAAGGAAAGTTTAAAAAGAATATAAACTTTCACACATGAATATGTTTATTGCAACGATACTTATATAAAAATAAAAAGTAACATCATGTTAAACGTTAGGAACTGGTTAAGTGAAATAGCAAATACTTAACCAATAAAAATTATGTAGGAACTGTAATTATGATTATAAAGATTATTTAGCAACACAAAAATCTTTATGATACATTGTGTTTAAAACTGGAATGTGCAATTCTATATAAACTTTGATTAGTCTAGAATAATTTTATGCATGGACAAAGACTAAAGAGAAATAACAATAAATCAAAAGTTTCCTATTTGAATAAACGGTTTTCTTCATGGGGTTAAGATTATGGACACACATTTCCTTTATTTTTGTTCAGTGTTATGTTTGTGTTGCTATGATGTTAGTTTATGTGTATTATAAATATGTGCTTTGAGAAGAAATAAAAATTCTAAAGGCATGTTGATTTTGCAAACTATCATAAAATAGATACTCAGAGGAATATAAAGGATAAAAGGAATTGAAAGCCAATAATTTGATTATTTAGTCTCAGCTTTTGAAGCCCTTTATAATTCTCTAAGTCTTTTTCTTGACTGTATCACCTCTATCATTCAGTGACCAGTTATTAAAATAGTTTTCTTTCAACTAAATTTTATTTTTCCTTTGCTCTTGATGATTTTAAATGGATTACTCTTGTTTTAGATACACATTATGGTGGAGATAAATCATTCCCTCCACCTGATGAGACCATCAACTACAAGCTGTACCACACACAGACTGTGTGCTCCAAGTAGGGACAAACTTTTTTATGGGGATTGATGCAGATCCTGGGAGAGAAATGAGCTCTTTCCTTCTGATCACATGCAAGGACACTATGAGCCTGAAGTTGGGTAGGAGCAGCCATCTTTGTCTCCACTTGGAGACAGCCTATGGTGAATAAAGTTAACATACAGGAAAATATAGCTGAGAGAATGAGAGAGATGCTTGATGACATCTTGCAGCCAGCCTGCTTCTAGACTTTTTTGTTATGTGAGCTATTAAATAGTGCCTACTGTTATTTTTTGTTGTTGCTGTTATTTATCCATAAGTTAGTTGGAGGGGTTTCTGCCATTTGCAACCAAAGGAGACCTGACTAAAATAACAGAACTGCTGTTTTAAGACGATTCCCAACCAGAGTTCTGGAAGGAGCCGGCAGGAGGTATTCAATGACCTTACAAAGCAGTAGGAGTTTGATTGACTTTTTGGAAGAATGAAATACTGAACATACCATTCTCATCTTCAAGTCTATTGGGGAAAAGCAGATGGATCCAGCAATCTCCTATAATTGCTTACTTGGCTAAATCACTAAGGACTACAGGGATTTGCTATTTTATGAAATTAAAAGAAAGAACAACAGGGACTATTATCTAACTTCTGGAAAAGAAGAATGCCTGCAGGTTTTCAGGCCCAGCAGGAAAGAAGTTATAATCAGTCTATTAGTCTTGCAGTAGTTAAAAGTTGCATGCTTTGTGCCTTGCTATGGTTAGCATCAGCTATTTTCTAGCTTCCACACAAGGAGATTTTCCACATACTGTGGGAAAAGAGTTTAGGATCCCAAATGTTCATCTTTTTATTTAGGTCTCTGCAGGGAAGAAAAATAGCTATTCTATAACCATGATTCCAAAGAAATGTTAGATCTGAAACTTCTGATTTGGGAGATATGAAAGACTAAAAGTCATGGCAAAGGACAGAGGTTAGAATCAGACAATCTGCAGAGAAATCCTTAAGTTAGGCCATCCCATTTTTTAGTTTTAAGAAGATAGCACTGAAGAATGACTGAGTGGCATATTGAGTCTGAAAGGAAAATGTTAAGGAAGTGAAGGATGCCAGAGGGTCTCCAGAAGGGCAACCTGCTAGGTTCTCCTTATACACCACTTGCTGAGTGTCCTTCAAAGATTACGACTGCCATCCAAATATGAATCAGAAAATTTGGAAAATAAAGAAAAAATACTCATGAGTTACTAAAACCATTCTTTGCAACTTTTGTCATACATTCTTTCAGTACTTTTACCTTTATATATGTTCTTCAGGTAGTTATAATAATCACAGTATATGTACAGTTTAACATTGCACTTTTTTCAACATTATAAGTACTTTACCATGTTTTTCATAATCTTTGTAATATGCATTTTTAATAAGTGCATGCTCTTTTCACCTATAAAAATAATTCTTGTATTTTAGATAGAAAAACCCTTTGAGAACTGGATTTAAGTGATGATGCTTCTGCTCCAGTGATTATCATCCCTCAGTGTGTTCCAGAGTAACACAAGGGCCTCCTGTCTAGGTCTCATACTCAGAAATTTAGATTTGCTTAATCAGGAGTGGGGCCAAGTCATTAGTATTAAAAAAATTAAAACCCTAGATGACTCTAATGCATATAGGATTGAGAATCACTGAAAGTTCCCAAAATACATATGTCCTCAAAAACTTACTGTTAGCAGCAGATTTCATAGATTTTTTGGGTTCAAAGACCCCAGAATGTTATCTATTTTATACAACACAATTTACACAATAATTACCTAATTATTACACATATATTCAGTGTTTCCCCTTTATAAATAGTGTAGCTGTGGACATGTGGATATATATAACATTTTCCAGAAGCAGGATTCCATGACAATTTTGTGACTCTTTCTAATATCCTGCCAAATTTCCTCACCTTGGTTATCCTCTAACCACACTCTCTTTCCCTCTCACATACATATCAAGACTTACCAAAGACTCAGGGAGCCTCTCTGCAGATCTCTGGAGCTCTCTCTTTCTCTCTTCTGTTCAGCTCTTTCCACTACAGTTCTCTTCCCTTCAAATTCTAGCCACTATGGCCTTTCCAAACTTCAACCTCTGCCTTCCCAACACAGCAGGATCAAAGGGCTCTATTTGGGTTCCCCTTCCTTGTGAAACACGCAGCATAAAAAATGTCTCTTGGCGGAGGAACAAGGGGGAGAAGAAGGGCAGAAATGGTGGGGGAAAGGGAGAGAGGCAAACCATGAGAGACTCTTGAATGCTGACAAAAACTGAGGACTGATGGATGTGGGGGGGAGGGGGGATGGGCATGGAGGAGGACACTTGTGGGGATGGGCACTGAGTGTTATGTGGAAACTAATTTGACAATAAACTATTTGTAAAAAAAAAAAAAACTTTTTAAGAAGTCAAAAAAAAAATGTCTCTTGGGAGTAATCTGGTGCAATAGTGCATGTTTTCCTCTTTTTGGAATCATGGGCCTGCGTTGCTTCTTGTCCAATGTCTAAAAACCATAGATTCACGTATTTTTTCTGGTTTTCTAGTTGTTTAAAGTGAATCAAGTAAACCTTTCCTTCTCTTCTTTCATCTTGGTTGAAAGCATAAATTAGTCCATTTATATTTAATATCATTATTAATATATTTAGATTAATTTCTATCAACTTATTATGTACTTTCATGAATTTGTTTGTTTTTCTTTTCCCACTGTTCTTCTTTTTTCCTTTCTTGATAATATGTTTTACACTGTCTTCTAGGATGCCCTACAAGAAGTTCCCAGGGACCATTTTTGGAAGTGTATAGGGGTTTTGAATACTTGTAGATAGGTGGCCCCATAATATATATAGTTTATAAAAAGGGTACTGTGCAAATAAAAAATTAAAACCAAATACCACAATTATCACAAAAATAATTTGTACTGAATTATCTAGTTAATTAGGTAGCCAGTTGTGTTTATCCATTTAACATTTATTGAACACATGGATACCATGAACAATGCCAACCTGTGATAGTTCTTTCAGAGAGCTCATCTCTGCAGTAAGCTTCAAAGACTTGGTCTAATAATTGAAATTTTCAGGCATTTTCTTTAGTCTATTATCATATTGGTTTCAGTGATCATATGTCCTCTGTACTGATGTATCTGTATCTATCATCTCTATCTCTATCTCTATCTCTATCTCTATCTCTATCTCTATCTCTATCTCTATCTCTCTCTATCTATCTGTACCTGTCTCCTTTACTTGGATTGATGGATGAAAGGGTAGAGATTTAGGTACAGCATGTGGTAAGTACTGAAAAAAATATTAAATTGAATTGTACAGAATTGTGGAAGTCAAGTTGTAGGACTATTATCAAAAGAGAAAGCTTATGGTTCCTCCTCCAATTATCCAGGCAAAATGTTGACCCTGCTTTTGTTTTATGACTTCATTATTTGTGTGGTCCCATGGAATCTAGGGCTTTACAGATATTAATATGACTGCATCCATATCATCTCTGTTGAATGTTATTCTATGTTATTTACAAACCTGTTGTTATTTAGATGAACATTGACTTATCTTTTTATATATTTGGCCTGGTATTGTCAAGTGCAGCTCAAGCACCTACATCGGTATCATCTGCACTGCTTTTTTTTTTTTTTTTGAGATTTCTTTCTTTTTTTTTTTTTACAAATAGTTTATTGTCAAATTAGTTTCCACATAACACTCAGTGCTCATCCCCACAAGTGCCCTCCTCCATGCCCATCCCCCCTCCCCCCCACATCCATCAGTCCTCAGTTTTTGTCAGCATTCAAGAGTCTCTCATGGTTTGCCTCTCTCCCTTTCCCCCACCATTTCTGCCCTTCTTCTCCCCCTTGTTCCTCCGTCAAGTTCCTCCTAATCCTCCTATACGTGCAAACATATGATATTTGTCCTTCTCTGCCTGACTTATTTCGCTCAGGTGAAATAACACCCTCAAGGTCCATCCATGTTGCTACACATGGCCAGATTTCATTGTTTCTCATTGCCATGTAGTATTCCATGGTATAGATAAACCACATCTTCTTGATCCATTCATCTGTTGATGGACACTTAGGCTCTTTCCATGTTTTAGCTATTGTGGAGAGTGCTGCTATGAACATTGGGGTACATGTGCTCCTATGCCTCAGCATTTCTGTATCCCTTGGGTAAATTCCTAGCAGTCATCTGCACTGCTTTTTAATAGCATAGATTTTTCTAATCTACACCAAAGAACTATACAATCAGAATCTTTAGGGAGGGCTACCTGGAATTTACATTTTAAACAAGTATCCCAGGTGATTCCATCGTTAGGTAAATACTGGCCTGGGCTTTTGATCCTGATTTATCAAGGAAAATAATCCATAGTTTTTACTAGGGAATTTCCTACCATCTCTGTTCTGTGTCCTGGTCTTTCTACCCCAGCCATACAAATTGGTAGAAGTCTCTCTTAGAATACTAATGACTTATCCATTTATGAGTAAGTTCATTTCAGAACCCCCCCCCCCCCGCTTTACTACTAGCAAATCAATTTTTTTTTTAATGTTTTATTTATTTCTAGGAGAGAGAGAGAGACAGCGTGAGCAGGGGAGGGTCAGAGAGAGAGGGAGTCACAGACTGAAACAGACTCCAGGCTCTGAGCTGGCAGACAGCACAGAGCCCGACGCGGGGCTCGAACCCACGAACCGCAAGATCATGACCCAAGCGAAAGTCGGACGCTTACCCGACTAAGCCACCCAGGCGCCCCTCTACTAGCAAATCAATCTTTTGATTGATTGAATGTCGAATGAAAATGCAGTGCAGTTGTGGGTTCAGCAGCTAAGTATTTTTCTTACTAATGAGACTAAACTCCCAGGTGCTTTGGAGGACTCTTTAGCATAAAATACATGAGTCAGAAGTCTTTGCCACAACCATATGTCAGCTCAGTCCTCAGAGATAGGCTACAATGCAGCCAGAAACTAAAGAACATTTCTCCTTTGGTTTATTTCTGTGGGCCAACCTGGGCCTACTGTGTGGATGAAGCCCTATATTTAGTCTGAATAGGCTCTGCATAAAATGAAGTCTAGCTGTGTGCTAAACTGGAATTGGCACTGAATTCATGGCTTGGCTATATCACTTACTGACTTTAAGACCTTGGGCAAGTTTGTTACTTTCACTTGGTTTTAGCTTCTCTGAAAAATAAATATAATCATACTCTACCTGTTTTACCAGACTATCATCACAATTCAGGAGATAATACTTCATTGTTGTTCCTAGAATCTCAGGTTCAAGAAACAAAAATTTCTTTATATGATCTTGATGTTTTGTATTCCCTAAATATATCTGTCCCCATTCTGTTCTCCCACTGATCTATACCTTACTATGTATGGGTTGGCGCAAGATGGAAAAATAATTATAAGTAGATATAATGCATGATGAAGTGTTAGTCACTCCATTACCTAAATACTGAAAGTCAGCACTGATTCATTTACGAATTTGTTCATTAATTTGATAAATATTTATTGAGTACCTACTGGTAAATATATGTGTATATATATAATTTGTATATGTGTGTGTGTGTGTGTGTGTGTGTGTGTGTATGTATTTGGTATAAGTGAGTAAAAATTTTTTGATTAAGCATAAATCCAATCTGTCCAGAGTCTAAGTATTAGCAATAACTTCATGGCTGAGTGAGGATATGTGGAAATGCTACAGAAATTGGCCTGAGGAAAGGTTATGTAGCAAGAACAATAAAGCATTTGTTAGAACAACAAAGCATCAAATTCAAGTTATGCTCAAAGCAAAATCATGCCTGACTGATGAATGACAGCCTATCAATCAAAGTAAGTTTCAATGTCCAAAGTAGGAAGGAGGGAAATTTCAGCACCTTCTCTCCACATCAGATCTGCCTCTTCTGTCCACCTGTTTGTCTCCTAAAAAATGAAGAGTTGTGACCTAATTCACGGTGGTCTTTTAAGGGATGATCCTATGTTTTACTTTGAAGTGATAAGCAGATCTAAACATAGCCAGGTTCTTGGGGCTGGCTAGGCAAACTCTCATTTTACCTTCTTCCACATATGCTGCTATTTGGATAAGTTAAGCTCAAGTCTGATTTGCAGACCTAGTCACTTCTTTTCCCTTCAGTCCTCAACTTCATTATTCATGGTGCACTAGAGGTGGTAAGATACCAAGATTTGGATTTGGGGGAATTAATACCTTGCAATCTTTGAGCCTAAGTAATGTGGGATCTACCTTTTATGAGTGCTTATACATATTCAGGTATGTGATTATTAATAACAAGAGACAAATGCCAAAAGGCTCTAATTTATATAATATCTGGGTCCTAAAAATCCCAAGTTAGGAACAAAAAATACAGGTATATATTGACTGACAGAATATGAGCTGAAAAAGTCCTTGGATATTATCTAGTCCATTGCTCTTCACTCCTTTGGGGCTTGAACCCTTTGAAAATCTCATAAAAGCTATAGCCCCAAAATTTTTATATAGTATCATGATGTTCCTGTACCCCTCAAAACAGTATATATAGATTCATGAACATACCTTCTCATCTTATCCAATATCACTATTTCATGAATCTTGAAAGTGATTCCAGATTTGTTCATTCACAAATATTTATTGAGGTAAACAAAACTGGGAGAAAGGAAAGTTCCAGCACAGAGTATTTTACCAGATAGAGTAAAAATTTAGAGAATATCATCAAGGGTATTAGGTCTGGACATGTGGGAGGATTTCTGTAAGGGGTTAGAACTATCAAAAGTATATTCCCCAACTTGGGAGGTAAAAAGACTCTAAAATTGATATTTGATGATGGCTACACTACTCAGTAAAGTGTTTTAAAACATTCAACTGTACACTTGAAATAGGTGAAATTTATAACATGTAAAATATAATTCATTAAAGGTATTAAAATATGCTTTTTGAGCTCTGACATGTAAAAAGCTTGGAAGTTGTCACTCGCATGCTTACAGCAAGGAAAACAATAGATAAATGGGATTTTATCATAAGACTATAGAAAATGTTTCCTCCCTAATACCTTACCATCACATCAGCAGGACCTCAGTATGTCAGTAGATTACATCTGAGACACCTAAATGACATAGACTCAATTTAAGTAGAATTTAGTTAGGCACAAAGACAAGGGAGAGCAAAAACAAACAGAACAAAGAAACACATGGACACTAGAGTAAGCTGAAGCCTATGGCACCTACAGCTACAGCAAACATTAAACACACCCTGTCTCCTAGGAGACATATTATCATACAACCTCACCAAGAATCACATTACTTGCTCCTACTACCCAATATATCATATCTGGCTTTCACCAAAAACTTACCAGATGTCTTAACAAATACAAAAAACATGTTCTGAAAAGAAAAGCAAACATCAGAAACAAATTCAGACATGGCACAGATTTTGGAATTATGAGGTAGGGAATTTTAAATAACTATGATTAATATATTAAAGAATCTAATGAAAAAGTAGATAGCATATAAGGACAAATGAATAAGGTAAGCAAAGAGATGGAAACTGTAAAAAAGAATCAAAAGTAAATGCTAAAAGACAAAAACTATGAAAGAAATGAAAAATACTTTTAATGAGCACATTTAAGAGACTGGACACTGCTGAGGGAAGAATCTGTGACCTTGAAGACATGTCAGTAGAAATTTCCCTAACCCAAGTGCAAAGAGAAAAGAATAATTAAAAAAAAAAGTAATATCCAAGAACTGTGGGACAATTGGAAAAGGGATAAATAACATAGGTGTAATGGGAATACAGGAAAGAGAAGAAAAGAAAGGAATGAAAGAAATGTTTGACATAATAATGGGTATGAATTTTTCAAAATTAATGACAGATACCAAATCATATATTTAGAAAGCTCATAGAATAGCAAATAGGATTAATACCAAAAAATAATTACATTTATACATATCACATTCAAACTTAAGAAAAGCAAAAACAAAGAAAAATCTTGAAAGAAGTCAGATAAAAATAACATTTTACCTGTGAGGAACAAATAAAAGAATGACATCTGAGTTCTGATGAAGAACCATGCAAATATAATGGGAGTAAAGTGATATATTTAAGATTTTTAAAGGAAAACTACCAACATAAAAAATTGTATAAAAATTGTATTCAATGAAATCATCATTCAAACAGGAAGGAGAAATAGACTTTCTCAAGCAAACTAAGCTGAGGGAGTCACCATTACACCTATCCTACAAGATTTATTAAGAGTTCTTCAGAGAAAAACAAAATGATATAGGTCAGAAACTTAGATCTACACACACACACACACATACACAAACACCCGAGAAGAATGAAATGAAGGTAAAGGAAAAGATTTTATTTTTCTAATTATATTATTGAAGTATAACTGATATACAACTGTCTAATTGTTAATTGATCTAATCAATTACTGTTTCTTCAAAGCAATGATAGCAACAATGTTTTCGGTGATTATAGCATATGGATAGGTGAAATGAATGACAACAGTAATGACAACAGTATTATAAGAGAAGGGAGGGAAGAGTTGGAAATACCTTGTTATAAGGTATCTGTACTATCTGTGAAGTAGTATAGGGTTACTTGAAAGTAGAATTAAAAAAAATAGTAGAATTAGATAACTTGTAAATGTATATTGCAAACTCTAGGGCAACCTAAAAAATTTAATTCAGTATTTAAGAAAAAATGTTTTCAAAGGGGGTGGTGCTTGGGTGCTCAATCGATTCTGACTTCAGCTTAGGTCATGATCTCGCAGTTCATGGGTTTGAGTCCTGCATTGAGCTCTATGCTGACAACTCAGAGCTGGAGCCTGCTTCAGATTCTATGTCTCCCTCTCTCTGCCCCTCCTCCACTCACACTCTGTCTCTCTCTCAAAAAAGAATAAATGCTAAAATGTTTAAAAATTTAATGCAGCATAATTGATATACTAAAAGAGGAGAGAAAAATGGAATTAAAATGTTCAGTTAAAACCATAGAGGGGAGACAAACAGGGAAAGACAAGAAATAAACAAGAGTGGAAAGAATAGAAAAGAATTACAAACCTGATAGATATTATTCCAACCATATCAATGACTACTTAAAATGTGAATATGCCAATTAAAAAGACATAAATTGTTAAAACAGATAAAAACAAAATTATGCCTTCTACAAGAAGCTCACTTTAGATAAAAGTATGCAGATAGATTAAAAAGTAAAAGAATGGAGAAAGATATACCATGTTAACACTAGCAAATGAAAACTGGGATAGTTATTTTCAGACAAAGCAGACTTCAGAACAAGAAAAATCTTTATCTGATAATAAAAAAAGGATATTGCATAGGAATAAAGGGGTCAAATCTATAAGAAGATATTAAAATCTTTAATGTGTATGCACCTAACAACATAGTATCAAAATACATGAGGCAAAAACCAATAGAATTGCAAGGAGAAACAGACAAAGCCACTATTGTAGTTGAAAACTTCAACACCCCTCTCTTAGTAATTGACAGATCCTGCAGGCAGAAAAGTAATAAGAATACAGTTAACTGAATAGTATCATCAATCAATTAGATCAAATTGACATGTATAGAAGACCTCATACAACAACAGCAGACTACACATTCTTCTCAAACTCACAGAGATCATTCATCAAGATAAACTACATCCTGGATGATAAAACACATCTTAACACATTTGAGATAGTAGAAATCAAATAAAGTAGGCTCTCAGACAACAGTGCACAGAAAGATAGCTGAAAATCCCATAACTGGAGATTAAACAACACACTTCCAAATAACAAGTGGATGAAATAAGTCACTAAAGAAATGTTTAAAATATTTCAAATTAAGTATCAAAATTTGTAGGATACAGCAAAAACAATGCTTATAGGGAAATTCATGGCATTGAATAATTATGCTAAAAAAGAAGAAAGATCTAAAATCAATAATATTTTCACCTAAGGCAACTAGAATAGGAAGAACAGTTTATGTGAAAGCAAGCAGAGGCGAAGAAAATGAGAAGAAATTAATGAATTTGAAAACCAGAAAAAAGAAACCAAGAGCTGCTTTTTTTTTGAAAAGACCAACAAAATGATAAACCTTAGTTAACCTAACCAAGAAAAAAAGGAGACGAGACACAAATATGCATATAAAAAGTACTCAACATCACATGTGATTAGTGAATTTTAAACTGAAACACTACTGGGATACCACCTCTATTTACAAAACAGTAACAACACCAAATGCTGGCAAGGATGTGGAACAACAGAAACTCTCACTCATTGTTGGAGGGACTGCAAAGTGGTATAGCACTTGGGAAGATGGTTTGGCAGTTTCGTATAAAGCTAAACATATGCTTACTATAGGATCCAACAATTGAACTTGTAAGTATTTACCCAAATAAACTGAACACTTAAGTGTATATAAAACCCTACACATAAATATTTGTAGCAGCTTTATTTATAATTGCCCCAAACCAGAAACACCCAAGATGTCCTTCAATAAGTGAATGGATAAATGTATACTGTGGTACATCCATACAATGAAATATTGTTTAGTGATAAAAATAAATGAGCTATCAAGGTACAAAGCAACATAGAAATCTTAAATGCATATTACTAAACGAGAGAAGCCAATCTGGAAAACCTACATCTCTATGATCCCAATTACATGACAGTCTGAAAGCCTGGCTGAATGGATTAAAAAAAAGAAAAGAAAAAAGAGAGAGGACTCAAATAGATCAGAAATGAAAGAGAAGATATTAAAATAGATACCATAGAAATACAAAGGATCATAAAAGACTACTAAGGGGGTTCCTGAGTGGCTCAGTCAGTTAGGAAATCGATGTTGGCTCTGGTCATGATCTCATAGTTCATGGGTTTGAGCCCCACACTGAGCTCTCTACTGTCAGTACAGAGCCTACTTGGATCCTCTGTCTCCCTTGCTCTCTGCCCCTCCTTTCCTCACACATGTGCTCTCTCTCTCTCAAAAAATAAAAAAAAAAAAACATTAAAAAAATAGACAATGATAAACAATTGTATGCCAACAGATTGGGCAGCCTATAAGAAATGGATAAATTCCTATAAATATGCAACCTATGAGGTTGAATTATGAAGAAATAGAAAATCTGAACAGACTGATTACTTGTAAGGAGATTGAATCAGTAATCAAAAACCTCTCGGGGGGCCTGGGTGGCTTAGTCGGTTAAATGTCTGACTTCGGCTCATCATGATCTCATGGTTGGTGGGTCTGAGCCCCCCCATTGGGCTCTGTGCTGACAGCTAGCTTAGAGCCTGGAGCCTGCTTGAGATTCTGTGTCTCCCTCTCTCTCTGACCCTCCCCTGCTCATGCTGTTTCTCTCTCTCAGAAATAAATAAAAAACATTAAAAAATTAAAACAAAAACAAAAACGTCTCAACAAACAAAAGTCTAGGATGAGATTGCTCCACTGATGAATTGTATCATATACTCAAAGAAAATACCAATAATTCTCAAAATAGAAGAAAAATAGAAGAGGAGAGAACTTTTTCAAACTCATTTTATGAAGCCAGCATTACCCTGATGCAAAACCAGACAAGGATGCCACAAAAATTTATAAGTCTATATCCCTGATGAACCTAGATGCAAAATTTCTCAGCAAAATGATTGCAAACAAATTCAACAATAAATTTAAAGGGTCATACACAATGATCAAATGGGGTTTATTCCAAGGATACAATGTTGGCTCAACATCTGCAAGTCAATCAATGTGATATACCACATTAATGAAATGAAGGATAAAATCATATAATCATTTTAATAGATGTAGAAAAAGCATTTGGTAAAATTCAACATCAATTTATGACAAAAACTCTCAACAAAGTAGGTTTAGTGGGAATATCAGTCAACATAATAAAGACCATATATGACAAGCTCACTGCTAACATCGCACTGAATGATAAAAGAAAGTCTGAAAGATTTTCCTCTTTCCTCTACAATGAAGAGTAAGACAAGGATGCCCACTCTCACCACTTTTACTCTGCATAGTACTAAACAGAATTCAGTGGATAAGTGCCCCAGCTTCCTGTCCTTTGGCTGGAAAATTCTGGGATGTTTTTTGCACATGTATCACATTCCCAGTAAAATTGAGATCCCAATGCTCCCAACAGTAACCTTGACAAAACACTCTTATACTGACTCTTTCTCTTTCCTACTTCGCTGTCCTCACTCCCTCATTCCTGATTCTTAAGATCGCCTCCTAAATAAACTACTTGAACTGTGGTTCGTACTTCTGGCTCTGCTTTCAGGGGCAATCAAACTAAAGAACATTTGTTTCACTAAGATATCTCTAAAACACATGGCAATAGATATGTTTCCTGGAATCATTATCCATAACAACCATATCACAGAAAATTCTTTAGGGATTTAGAAGCATGACTTGGGGCCACATCCTAGTACATTCAAGAAGAATATTTTTCAGGGTTTGTTCAATAAACACTTTACGCAAAGCAGTACTTAATAAACACTCATGTCCTGGCCAAACAACAGAAGTTTTCTCCTTCTGTTGTGGGATCTAGAAAGGCAAGAGGCATGAAAGAAAATCAGCAAAGCACTTTATGACAACCATACCGGTAAGCCAGTAACTCAAAGAAAGGTAATTATTACAATCATCAGAAAGTGTTCTCAGCCCTGATGAAAGCTTTTCCTTGGGGAAGTTTTGGTGGTAGTTATTCATACAAATTATTTCTCAGGAGCCCACAGCAGATTGACTACACTAATTTTCAATTAAGCTTCAGGGCTATTGAAGTGGTGGAAAAGTGAAAGACATTTTTTAAAGAGAGCAATTTCCTATATAATAAATAACTGCCTGCCATAGTATGAAATTTAATAGTAGTTGTGGCATTGTACATCAAAAAGTAAATTGTAGTGTATGAAGTTAACAAATTCTCAGTGTGGATGCTGCCAGCTTACTCTTTTCTAGAAGCATCAAGCAGTGGCAGCTCATGAAAAAATACTACCTCAGCTGTTGATTCCATATTATATTATAGACCCGTCTAAAGTAAGGCTAGTCGCCTCAGCAAGAATTATGTGTGAGGTCTTTGTTCTGTTTTTTTCAACATTTGTGTGTACTAGCATGTTAGTGGTGGAAATTAATGTGAAATTTAATTACAAAATCATAACCAAGGCATCTGTGAATATAACTGATGCACCTAGTATGTATTTTCATAGCTTATTTTGTTTGTATACCTTTAGTGGAAGCTAATATATAACAATAATATAAAATATTAATAATATTTTTAAAGGTTATGATTTCCTTGAGGGCAGAATGTGCCGTAATATTTTTTATCCTCTTAACGTTTGAATGAATGAATGAAATAATGGAATATGTTTCATCACATTTTTAAAAAAATATTTTTATTTATTTCTAGGAGAGAGAGAGAGACATCGTGAGCAGGGGAGGGCCAGAGAGAGAGGGAGACACAGACTCTGAAATAGGCTCCAGGCTCTGAGCTGGCAGTCAGCACAGAGCCCAACGCGGGGCTTGAACCCACGAACCGCGAGATCATGACCTAAGTGAAAGTCGGACGGTCAACCGACTAAGCCACCCAGGCGCCCCACATCACATTTTTTATCATGTATGGTAAACATCTGTTTTTGCTTTCCTGCTATCCCTTCCCCCTTCTCTGGCAATGCCACTTTGATTATCCTATAGAAAATATTCCTTCTTTATTCTCAGTTCACTTAGTTTTGGACATGGAATGGGGGTGAAGTAGAAACATGACTTTAACTCCAAACTGGGCAAAACTTGACAATTCTGGTAAAACTGGACAATTCCCTTTTTTGGAACCAGTGATTCAAGGATAGGTATGTAAACAAAGTGGGTTCAATTAGAGTTACTTTGGGACTTTTGCCGGATTCACTGGAAAAGTGGCACTTAGTCCAAAAATTAGTACTTATCTGCTCTGTTGTAGACTTCTCATTTACGTGAGCCAGTAAGTTCCCAGTTACTTGACAAGTTTGAGTTGAGTTTGTATCTTTGACTCCTGTTCCATTTCCTCCAAGATTTTGTAAATCTTCCAA
Source organism: Hyaena hyaena (assembly GCF_003009895.1). NCBI lineage: Eukaryota > Metazoa > Chordata > Mammalia > Carnivora > Hyaenidae > Hyaena > Hyaena hyaena. The sequence goes on from NW_024081112.1 coordinate 1,436,374, forward strand.
ATAAGAGTCCAGCGGTGTCCTGTGATGCTGGAATAGTCAGTGGGGACTAATTAGTCTTAGCCATATTATCCCCAGAAGTTTGGTGTTTGTCAAATAGACTGATAAACAACCAAATAAATAAATAAATAAATAGGGAGGGAGGGAGGGGGGAAGGAGGGAGGAAGGGAGAGAGAGAGAAAGAGAGAGAGAATCTCTCAAAAATCCTGAAACCTAAACCATAAAAAACTGATCATGTAACCATATATCCCTACATCTATCATTTCACATGGAACTTTTAGAGGTCAGGTCATCTTCTTATGCTTAACATGGCACACTGAAATACTAAGTTAATTTCTTGAATTACTTCAGAGGGTCACATTATATGTGACCTCAACCTCACATTCTCTAGGTCAACAAGCCAAGTTATGTATTCTACTGGCTAGAAAATGGAAGGCTGACACTTTCCAGAACTTAACTCCATCTTAGACAAGAGCTTGGAGAAATTAGTCATTTTTGATGCTGAATTTCCTCATCTATAAAAGGGGAAGATTTATTTGTTATGGGTATAGAAGGAACACAAGGCTGAATATGACAGTCCTTTTGGTGATAAAACACCAGTGGTGATTTCATTTCCATTACTTTATTAAAGAATGTGAACAAAGAAAAAAATACTGGAAACCTTAGTGAAAAGCCCAGGGCTTTGCTTCAAAATACTAGATATTCTAGGATACAATTACAACTAGTGGTATTATGTTTCACTGTTTATGGAGAGTGACTGAGGATATATAATAAAGTACTGACAGAAGGGAATACAGGTCAGTGTTATTGCGACAAAGGATTTTGGGTCATTGAAGTCAGTCAGTCTTGCCTAGAGAAGTAATCAGTAGTAGATTAGTCAGCAGTAGATTTAGAAAACACATAATTTTAGGATTTAGAGCTATAAACAGTTGGCTTTTTGGGAATGTACTCAAAAGAGGGTTTGAATCTCACCCTTCTCCCAATAACAGCCTCACTATGGACATTGGGAAAGACATAAAGTGAAAATAAAACTAAACTTTCAACATATAGTTGTTTAAATAAATGAAATGATGATCATTACATTTAACAGTAACTTTATTTAGTGCCTAATATGGGATACACAATGTGTTAAGTGCCAGCATATGATCTCATTTAGTTCTTGAGACAACTCAATGAAGCAGGGCTACTATTATTTACATTTTACAGACAGGGAAAATGGGGGAGGAAGACGGAGCTGCACAGAGAGTTCATGAATCTTGCTTAAGTCCCACATCTAGTAAGTGACAAAACAGGATTTTCACTGAGGCAATCTACTCCAGGATTTTACAAGGATTTTAAAAGTCTCTCTATATTGCTTTTCTCCCAGAGCAGACAGTAACAACTTAATATGTCAGAATTTAAGCTGAATCATGCACATACTCAAACTAAGAGAGATGATTGAAGATCACCCAGGTAGGCATAAAAATAGACAGGTAACTTGTCTCTGGCTCCATTTTCATAAATGTATTGTTGATTCAAGATCTTGGTGCTTTGCTTTAGATCCAATGCCAAATACATTTTTTTTTCCTTTATCTGTGTTGGCTTTTCAACTGACTCTCTGAAATGGCAACTCCCTCATTTCTTGCTTTAGTTTTAGGCAGAATGGGGAAGAAATTTACACAGCAACATTTACTTAACAGTCTCCAAGTTTCTTAAATTATGATGACTGCAAAAGTCACCATTTTAAATCATCAGTTTACTGGAATTCCCTCTGAATTCAGCAAAAAGTCTGGACATTGGAGTATCCAAAATCTATAAAGAACTTATCAAACTCAACACCCAAAAACAAATAATCCAGTGAAGAAATGGGAAAAAGACATGAATAGACACTTTTCCAAAGATGACATCCAGATAGCTAAGAGACACAAAAAAAATGCCAACATCACTCATCACCAAGGAAATACAAATCAAAACCACAGTGAAATACCACCTCATGCCTGTAAGAATGGCTAAAATTAACAACTCCGGCAATAACAGGTATTGGCGAGGATGCAGAGAAAGAGGAACCCTTCTGCACTGCTGGTGGGAATGCAAACTGGTGCAGCCACTCAAAAACAGGATGGAGGTGCCTCAAAAAATTAAAAATAGAACTACCCTATGACCCAGAAATTGCACTACTATGTAGTTATCCAAAGGATACAGGAGTGCTGTTCCTAAGGGGCACATGTAGCCCAATTATTATAGCAGCACTATCAACAATAGCCAAAGTATGGAAAGAGCCCAAATGTCCATTGACTGATGAATGGATAAAGATATAGTATATATATACAGTGCAATGTTACTCAGTCATCAATAAGAATGAAATCTTGCCATTTTGCAGTAATGTGGATGGAATTAGAGTGTATTATGCTAAGTGAAATAAGTCACCAGAGAGAAACAAGTAACATATGATTTTACTCATATGTGGAACTTAAGATACAAAATAGATGAAGATAGGGAAGAGAAGAAAAAATAATATAAAAATAGAGAGGGAGACAAACAATAAGAGATTCTTAAATATAGAGAACAAGCTGAGGGTTCCTGGAGGGGTATTGGGTCGGGGAATGGATTAAATGGGCCAGGGGCATAAAGGAGGACACTTGTTGGGATGAGCACTGGATGTTATCAGTAAGTGATGAATCACTAACTTCTATTCTTGAAATCATTATTATACCATACGTTAACTAACATGGATTTTAAAAAAATGCCTAGACATTGGATACTGACTCCATGTTTGTGTGGATTATGACTCATCCAATGCCTTTTCCTGTTAAATGGATATAAAAAAGATAGCCTAGATCTGCAGTTTCAGAACCTCTTGAGATCCTGAAGTCTTTAAAATACTAAAGATAAGATTAACAAGGAAGAGGCAGTCTTACTGGAGAGTAAATATATTATAAAGTAATAATACTTGCATCACAAGGCATAGAAATAGACATAGATCAATGGAACAGAATACAAAGCTCAGAAATAGACACAAATAAATTAAACAGTTTAGTAGATTGTAAAGGTGCTCAAATCCATAGATAAATTATTCAATAAATCGTTTCAGGGGAAACGATGGTTAGCTATATAAGACAATTATATCATGCATATGCATCTATCATGCATAAAATATATTTGGAAAAATACATGAGAGCTGAATCCAGGGAAAAGAACTGAATGGCTGAAGGACACAGATGGGAAGGAGGCTTTTCACTATTTACCATTTTTATATTTTGTATTTTTAACCATATGAAAATGTTACCTTTTCAATAAATAAATAAAATTAATTAAATAAATGTATCATTTAATTTATTACATAAAATTTCTGAAATAACTAATACATCATATAGATAGAAACATTTTAAAATAAATTTTATAGCTGTCTATAAGTAATTAAGCATGTAAGGGCAAGTACTGAAATAATAATTATAGGACAGGTATATATTTCAGCAGGGTTATTTTATAAGTACAGGGCCCAAGCTTCTCTATAAATCCTATTTACAAAGCTAAAAAGAGAGAGTATACAAAGGGGACATATTTAGCAGCCTTGGAAACCAAAGCTAAGTATCAACCATTTACCAGGCATTTGGAGAAATGTCTATAAGGTAAAACACTGTTTAGATGAGGGGAAAAGGATGGGAGATCCATGGTGTCATTCCAGGTAACTAAGTAGAAACAAGCCCACTTACATGACACATTTATATGAGAAGCAAAGGTTTTGTGACCTGCATACAAAGACAGTCTGAGGGACTATAGACTATCCATTTGGCTTCTCCTCATGTTTACTAATTGGCAGCATTAAGAGTATACTGACTACCTGGAAAGGGCCTAACCTGGATCTGGACACAAACTATCACTTAGCAGAGATCCAGTTTGGTGGAGTGTTTTCCTTAGAGATCCTATCCATGATGCTTTATAGATCTGAAGCTACCATTAAAGACCACAGCTTTGTTTTCTTCTTTTTTTCCCCAGATAGTTTGACCTCAAAATTGATCTGATGTCAAAATTTATATACTTTTAAATTTTAAGCCATTTATGTGAAACTAAAGTCCTCTCTGTAATTCCTGAAAGATTTAGCTCTTATTTCAGACTATATGACCATAAAGGACAGACACAAAACTTCCTATTAATGGAATAGTAAGCAAGGAAAATCACAGGACTTTTGAAAAAAAAAAATGCAGCTCCATGTATTACTGAGCATTTGGAGGAGTTGGCTCCCTCTGCAATAATGGATTTACTAAGAGGAGCATGTGTGGTCAGTTGTCCATCTGCTGTCAGCTTTATTTCTGTACCGTCATGCTTTGCTGTATATTGGAGGAAGATAGAAGTCTGAAAACTACATTTCAAAGACTCCCTTGCCAGTGTAGTTCTTTTGCTTAGGTTCTATCAGTGGGAAGACTGCAGGAGACTAGACTGAGAGGCAAGAGGAAAAGAAGAAGCCATTTTTCTTCCTATTTTATGATTTTGGTAGCTCCTCTGGCAGTGACAGCTGTACAGAGTGAATACAGGCTGTGGGTTCTTCTCAGACAATTCAGTCCAGCAGCAGAGGCAGAAGGGAGTGCTTTATCATCCCCATCAGCATAGTGTTAAGGTACTCTGGTTCCAACAGCAACAGTGACAGAAGACTTTCAGTTACTGCAGCATAAGTGCAAATGTGAGTTTCAGGCTTCCTACAGTGGTGGTAGTGGCAGTGGCTCCAATGTCAGTTTCAGGTGGTCCAGTGGCCTTAGTGATAAAATTACTGTGGACACTGCACACCATCATTTTACTTTCATCCTTCTGCCTACATGGGTGGTAGCTTCTCACTGTTACTAATATCTTTACCTCTGTATTCCTTTAGACTTCCCACCATTTTTGTAACCAATGTTCTAGATTACATTTCCACCAATTGAAAAAGCTAGCAGTGCTTCTTTCCTTATTGACTTATACAAAACAGAAGAATTTTTAGTAGCTTCATGATTTATGGTCTCAAGAAGACTTAAGACATAAGAGAATGTTCCTTTTTGAAATCAGACTGAGATGTCATAGAAAAGGAACCATGTAAGATAAAGAAGTGCTAAATGAAAATGACAAATAATATTGTGATAATTTGAACCATTATAGAGACCCAGTAGAAAGCCAAGATAGGGCACCAACTCACTATTCTGAAAATTGATAAATAAAGGTAGAGGATCAATCATTTATTCTTCCTTTCGTGTATAAACCAAATAGCTGGTGAAGGAAAATTGTTCTTTAATGAAAGAATCACAGCTAGTAAATTCAGGATAAAGGATAGAATTAGAAAATAACTATTTTGCAATACCTAATGAAATAATAAATGTAGGTTACAATCAACAGTGTCTGCTAAAACCATTAGGTGAATGATTAATGGAATATTATAATGAATGGATCTGAACTGACACCACCTGAGCCCTGTAATTAATCTTAATGTCACCAAATGTAAACCAAACAGATATTATGTGTCACATGATGTAAAGCAATAGAAATTACACAGCACTACCTATTAAATATCCCTGAAAAAAGGACTTGATTTAATTAAGCCTGAAGATATAAGTACTAGTTTTAAGAAAGAAATAAAAAAGGGGGGGGGAGAGAATACTGTATGCTAATTTACACTGCAAAGATACGTAAGCCAAATTCAGAATTTAAGAAATTCTACAGTTTTCCCCCAAAATAAGTGATCTTAAAAAGGGGGGAGAGTACACAGATGCCCATTAAAAGAGACTTACTAGAACAATATATTAGTTAAAAAATGGTCTTTTATCAAGTGTAAAAAGACAGTTTTTTGAGACAGTTGGGGAAAATTAAACAGAGACAAGGAATTAGATATTAAGGAACTATTGTTAGTTGTGTTGGGTGTGATATTATTTTGTGTGTGTGGATGTGTGTGTTCTTTAAGAAAAATCTTTCTATTAAGGTATCAAGTTTTTATGAGAGAAATTATGTAATGCTGTGGATTTGCTTTAAAATGTTCTAGCACTTTCCATAAAAGAATAAAAAGAAAAAAGGAAAAAAGATGTAACAAGGATAGCAGGCTGGTTATAACCATGGCTGAGTGATGGGTACATGGGGACTCATTACACTATTTTCACACTGAATTATTTTAGTAGACAGTTTAAAATAATTTTCTTTATAAAATAATTTTAAAACTAAGAGGCTCATGTTTATTTGTTTTTAATTGTCAATTTACAGATAATTTCCATATTTTATAAACTATTTATGACCATAGCAAATTTGGGGACTTATTCCAATTAGTTTGAGTTTCAAGTATAAGCTGAGAAACCCTGCACTGCTCCAAATACACTTCATGATACATCATTCATACAGAGAACATTTAAAAGACATAATTTCTCTAAAGTAAGATAAACACCTAGATGGACCGGAAGGGAAACATAACATAAGATTGAAGCTGTAGGTCTCTTGGAGTTTGGACTGTTTACAGTAGAAATATAAAGACAAATATTTGTTTACCAAACTGTTACTTTCATAAGATGATGGGTTTCTTGAAGACAGGCACTGTATTTCTTCATCTTAATATGCCTAGAAAAGTGCCTGGAACATATTAGACAATAACTGAGTAAATCACGAACAAGCAAAAACCTTCTGCAAAAGACCAGAATATGCTTGATCGGAAGAAAAATGTAAGTTTGAATTTTCACAAGCACTAAATGGACATGTATTATTACTCTACTGTTATAGAAGACCAGTGAAAAAGAACTTCCCCAATGGGGCTAAAGAGCTCCTACGTGAATTTTTTCTTTCCATTGGAAGAAGATGGATAGACAGATTGTGACCATGATTGACTGCTCTGAAGCAAAGTACTGCCAGGCCACGTATCCCTTCCCAAAAGAAGTACTGTACATCTGCATTGAGGGAGAGGAAGAGGTAGTACCCACAGATCTCTACTAAAACCTCTTTGCTTAGAAATCCTGATTGCTTACTGTTGTGATACACATACAGACACATGTATATGTACAAATAAATCAGACAGAAACTCCTCCTGTATATCACAAGTAAAATAAAAAGAATTATTATTAAATATCATGTGGACACATGATTTCTGCCCCATTAAAGGTATAAAAGAGATCAAGCACTCCTCCCCACTCCCTGGCCACTTTTCCTGTAACTGTCCTATAGTTTTTCTTATAGGGACTTGCCTGGACATTACTGGCAAATTTCTGTGCTCACACCTTCTTTTAACATACAAGTTATATCATTTCTAGGGGCTAGGACTGTTTGGGCTATCAAAGGCGGCTTTGGAAGTCTGTGATCATTGTAGAAAATATCTAGAGATTGTTTGCAGGATATGTGACATAGAGTAAAGGGAATGAAATTCTTTTTATTTAATTTTCAATCCAAAGGGTCAAATTATGGGTCTAGCCAGAGAGGACAGATAGCCTAGTAATGACAGGCCCTACAAAACCACCTCAAAATGAAATGCTAGACTGCCTAAATGTTACAAATCTCGGTAAAATTCAGCCTTCACACATCACAGTGGTCAACTGCTGGATAATATGCAGGAAAAGTCATTATTACTCCAAAGAGGAAACCTTCCAACTTATGTTGAGAGAAGAACCATGCCTTTTTTGTATTTATTGCTAAATATTAATTAATGAAAAATATTAACATCCACATTTATGGCATTTTATATAAATAAAGTGGAAAAATCCTTGGATTGAAAGCTAAGTTCTTGTGCCAATTCTGACCAGCCAACTATGTAATCTTGGGAAAGTCACCTGACTTCTTGAGTTTTAGTTTTCTTTATAAAATGAGGGGGCTTGAAGTCAAGGCTCAATTAGCTGGTCTCTAAAGTTCCTATCAGCCTGTCGTTATATGATCTATAACATATGTATATAAATTATATAAACATTTAAGAAAGCATATAGACATGTAGAGAAGTCAATGAGTAATAATACTGAAAATTTTTGGCACCATTATTATATAAAATGATACAGCAAGAAGGAGAAACCAAGACAAAAGTAAATAGCATTTTCGCTTTTTATTTTCACTGAAGTTCATAAAATGGTCCAATTTAAAAGCTGTGGAAGATAGAAAATGAATAGAAATTGTTAAGTATTAAGTGCATATGAAACACTTAAGCCTTCTAAATACAGAAGTAGCTAGTTGTAAATAAGTCATTTCACAAGCATGAACTTTTAGAACAAAAATAACCACCCTATAACCTATATGTATATTTGTAATCAAACGCCACTCTTTCTTTATAGAGGAGATATGATGGCTGCCAAAATTAATTATAATTGTGCATGTGTGTGTATATGTGTGTGCAACTTTGTGTGTATTCTTAATCTCCCTGCCACATTTCAGCAGTCAAGAACACAAACCCCACAAATCTGGATACTATTGTCAATAAATGGTCTTAAGGAATTGCTATCAGAATTCCTAGAGTCTGTAGATATCATGAGATACGAATAAATGATACCCATTTATAACTTGCCAGCTCCTTTTGGCACTTTATAATTTTATCTTCAAAGACTAGTGACATGGATGACTATTTTCTATCCATGCAAAGTTGTGCGTTGAAGTAGGAGCAGCAGTGGCAACAAGTGAGAGATAGTGACTGACATAGCATGCAATTACTTTAGGTATCAAGACTTTGGCATGTTGTTTATGGGAAATTCTGTCTCATTAGAAAAACATTAAAGGATATGTTGGTGGGACTGCACCAATGTAACTGATGCCCCAAAGGCAAGAGGATATTTTTAAATTGCTATTTGAAAATTTGTTTTGTGATAGATGGAGAATCATAGAAAATTAACATATTGTATCATAACTCTAAAAATTTAGGAATAAAAATAGGCAGTACAGTGTGGTGTTGAAGATGCTGGGCTGAGCCAGATGAACTCTTATGCTTATTGTGCTTTCCTACTTTTAGCTGAATGAGTTTGTGCAAACCATTTAACCTCTCCTAGCTTTATTTTCCTCATCTGTAAGTTGACTGGCTCTAGCTACCTCATGGGGCTGCATAGGTAAGATATTAGATATGAATGCACTTTTGCCTATGGTGAAGAAGTTAACTAATATAAAGGACTCTTCCTCATTACTATAAATAATGTTATTGTTAGTACCTATTACTACAACCATAGAAGTGTTTATTTAGAAAAGTCAAATTCCCTTTTCCTAGTATTTGTTCATGAAATATGGACTCCTCTAACTTTGTCACCAGTTACAATTCCCCTGGATTCTAGATACAATCTGAAATTGTTAATTTCATGTGTCACCTTGACTGGGTCACAAGTGCCCAGATATTTGGTTAAACGTTATTTCTGCATATATCTGTGAGGGTGTTTCTGGAAAAGATTAGCAATCGAATCTGCAGACTGAGTAAAATAGATTGCCTTCCCCAATGTGGGTAGACATCATCTAACCCACTGAGGACTAAACAGAACAAACAGAACAAACTGTTGGAAAGGGAAAATTCTTTCTCTACCTGACTTGGGAGTGACATCAGTTTCTCATCACCTTCAAATCACTGGCAGTCTCAGTTCACAGACCTTCATACTCCAACTGGAATTTGTATAATTGGCTTTCCAGTCCTCAGGCCGTCAGACTTGGACTAGAACTTGCACCATTGATTCTCCTGGTTTTTGGAATTTCAGACCCAGAGTGCAACTACATCACCATCTCTCCTGGGTCCATAGATTGCAGATGTCAGATAATGGGACTTCACAGCTTCTATGACTTTGTTTCTGAAGAACCCTGACTACTATGCAATTCCTCCATGTTTTTCAAATATTTACTAGAGAATGGAATAAATATACTGTAGCTCTTATTAAAAGTATTTGGCTGGGGCGCCTGGGTGGCTTAGTCAGTTAAGCGTCTGACTTTCGCTTAGGTCATGATCTCGCGGTTCGTGGGTTCGAGCCCCGCGTCGGGCTCTGTGCTGAATGCCAGCTCAGAGCCCGGAGCCTGTTTCAGTCTGTGACTCCCTCTCTCTCTGACCCTCCCCTGCTCACGCTGTCTCTCTCTCTCTTCTAGAAATAAATAAAACATTAAAAAAAATTTTTAAAGTATTTGGCTGATTAAAAAATGTATTTGGCTGATTTAGGGATCTACTTTACCTAACTCCTCAAAATAACTTTATGATTAAAGAAATGTGTGTTCCAGTTCTTTGGTCTTATGTGCATATGGAATTTTATGTGTTTGAAACTGACATCATATCCATATCTCCCAGACATGCTCTGCCTGTCTCATCAGAATCACATTTGTCTAGGGCACCTGGGTGGCTCAGTTGGTTAAGTGTCTGACTGGCTCAGGTCATTATCTCATGACTTGTGAGTTTGAGTCCCACATCAGGGTCTGTGCTGACTGCTCAGATTCTGCAGCCTGCTTCGGGATTCTGTGTCTCCCTTTCTCTCTGCCCTTCCCCTGCTCATGCTCTGTCTCTCAAAAATAAGTAAACGTTGAAAAAATTTTTTATTAAAGAATCACATTTACTCTCATTGAAATCCTTTCTAGAGACTGCTTCCTCACTGCTTCCATTCACTCTAAGAACAATGCCACAACCAAACTAAGAAACATGAGAGCTGCTATTCAGTGACCTTTTACCTATGAGAAATTTACATATCTTATCTCATTTAATCCTAAAGCCATTCAACAATAGCATTTCCTCATTTTACAGATGAGGAAACTCTGGCTCATAATGGGTGATTAACTTACTCAAAGATACATAATAAACAGTAGAACAAAGCCACCCAACAGCAAAGTCTGTGTGGGCTCAACTATCAGGCATATCTCCCACTCCCAGATCCCCTTTTTTTCTTTCCTCAGTTGCATATTTTTTGTCCATCTAAGTTACTTATGCTCAAAATAACTCATTATAGCTTGGGTATAATATATTTTCTTCTGTTTTTTTTTTTTTTTTATGCAAGAGTTTCAAAACAGCCCAGACATGTGTGATGATCACGTTTTTGCCTGTCAGCAATCTTTTCTTTTGAAAGGATTCTATCAAATTTGATAAGGTTGATATATTCTGTAAATCCCTACTGCCTCTTTTAATGCAATCATAACTTCCTGGGGGCTGGTTCCTAGGGACAAAGCTTTATAGTGCATAGCTTTTCAGTGAAAGATTTACTATGTGGTGGAATTAATAGGTGCAGTGCATTTCACAGCTTTTCCACCTCAAATGGCATTTCTTAGTCAGCACAGTAGGTTTCCCATATGTATTGCCACAAATAGTAATTCCTCCTCAGAGTTCAGGAAGATTTTCGGAAACAAGTATTTCTAAATTAAATCTTATTCACAGTTTAACTCAGCATAAACCAGCCTAACTTGATGAGTGCATTTGACATGTTGAGGAATAATTAAATTTAATTTTCATGTACAAAATAGAAATAAAAAAAAATTTTTTTTGCAGCCCTGCAGTGGCTGACACTATGCTATTACCTTTGTGTTCTCAAAAGGGAAGGAAAATGGGATTCCAAGAGAATAGTGCATTCCACAAAGTTCTAGGAGAAAACATTCTAGAATAATACAATCTTTGCTGATATGGCAGCTTTTATATTAGCTTTTAGCAGTGAAAGTGGGAATGTACTTGATGGGATTTTTTTTCTTTTGAAAAGGTTGAAATGTAATTTGACCTATTTATTATCAAAACGTTCTTCAAAAATTCACTGACTTTTAAAGGACAGACCTGAGAGGGAAGCCATAGAATCATATGCTCCAAATTGTCAGCAAGCTACTGGAATGGAATGGGCTATTTCTTATTATTGGATTTTTAAAATATTATTAATAACAACTAAAACAATAACTCAATGTATTTAGAATATTTAACAAATCAAGGTGCATGCTAAATTGTTTCTAAACTTTCCAATAATCCTTTGAGACATCTTGTTATATCTACATTTGAGGAATTTGAGCCTCGGAGTGGTGAAGCAATCTACCTGATGTTACACAGCAAGTACAAGATTAAGCTGGGATTTGGCTCTAGAGTACGGATATCTCCAAAACTTATTATCTTTCCAATACAATATATCATAATCAAAAGCAAAGTTTCTTTTTTTAAAAAATTTTTAATGTTTTATTTATTTCTGAGAGAGAGAGAGAGAGACAGTGACAGCGTGAGCAGGGGAGGGTCAGAGAGAGAGGGAGACACACAATTGGAAATAGGCTCCAGGCTCTGAGCGGGCTGTCAGCACAGAGCCTAACTTGGGGCTGGGGGCTCGGGGCTCGAACGCAAGAACAGTGAGATCATAACCTAAGCCAAAGTCAGCTGCTTAACCGACTGAGCCACCCAGGTGCCCCTAAAAGCACAATTTAAAAAAGCAGACTTGAGCTTTCAAACTCTGGTACTGCCACTTATTGTTTGTGTAAACTCAACTTACTTAACATTTTTGAAGCTCAGATCCCTCATGTATAAGTAATAATAAAATATTTAATAAAATATTTAGTTAGACAATTGTGGGGATTAAATGAGATAATATAGAGAGAATGTTAAGTGTCCAGACTCTTGGTTTCAGCTCAGGTCATGAGCTCATGATTTGTGAGTTCGAACTGTGTGTCGGACTCTGCACTGACAGTGTAGAACCTGCTTGGGATCCTCTCTCTGCTCCTCCCCTGCTCATTCTCTCTCCCTCAAAATAATTCACCTCCGGGCAAGAGTTGGCCCTGTCTGAAAATTCTAATCTGTGTCAGAACCATGAGCAAAAAGATAAATTTTATAAAACTTAAGCCAGCTTGCTTTCTTTAAACTTATAATTTAATTCTGCTCGTTTATCTTAAAGATGTTTTTTTAAAGTGAAGTAGCTTTGGAAAAAAATACAGAGTGACTGTCCTTATTGTCTAATTAATTTGGTTCTCTTTATTGAGGGTTCTCTTTAGTCTCTATTTTTTTCTGGTTGTTTGAATGGAGACACTAAAGGTAGAAGGAGAATGGCGCTGAGGGACATGATGCCAAAACCCGAAAGTCCCTGCTCACATCTGCTTCCCTGAAAACAGCTTTGCTCTTATACACAACTGTATAAATAACGTTGATTTGAAAGAAACAAAACACCTTTTGTGCTTGTCTTACTCTGAGTTCTTTTTCATCCATGCCAGAACTCTTTCTCTATAAGAATAATAGTGAAAATTTGCTTTGCAAAACTGTGCTCAGAGCTGGAAGTGGAGGTTCGGGAGAAAGGAGGAATTTGATTCTATGTGTTTTATGTTTTTGTTTTTGTTTTTTTAAAATCATGTAGTAGGCTGAGATTCCCTCTGGTGTGATAAAAAATAAAATAAAGCCAGATGGTAGGAGTTGTTTATGGGTTCTGAAGAAAAAGTATTAAGTCATTAAAATTTGGAGGCTTCTCTCATGTATTCCAGTTTCCTCTTCTCTTTAAATCCCTGTTTTGTGTGGTTGGAGGTATAGGGAGAAGATATCTGGGTGCCAGATATGGTGCCAGAAATGCCTCAGAGCATTTCTTTGCTTCTAGCCTGGAATGAAAATAAAGGAGTATGCTTCCTGCTAGGAGTCTAGAAAGGTGCATGGCAATCTCTGTGCTGGAGATAGGAGAACGTTTTTTAGGCACTTAAAATCTAAATAAACTTTGAAGCTCACTTTTTCACACAGGCTTTTCTGAGAGCTCCTTAGAGAAGAATTTATCCTCATTGATGGATATAGTAGGGAAGTTTTCCAGAATAATGAATCATGAATGAATATGCTTTAAGTTGATTTTAAACCTGTTGGCTGGTGTTACCTGTAAAATGGGAAAGATGACATGGTCTTGCTGTCAGATTTTTCAAGAATGAAATCAGTAAAGTCCACTCATATTGTTGGACGTAATCCTGCTCTTTCATATAACTCTGGTCATGTAAATATCCTCAGAAGTAAGCAAATAGCTTGCATTAAAAAGCTGTCAGCCATAGGCTGCATTTTTTAAAAGTAATAATGTTTCCTTATTGAATTAGTTTTGTATGGTTTTGAGGTGTGTGCTTTGAATTGTGTGTTCAGATCATTTGTCCATTTTCTATTTGATTTATTTCCTTTCTCTTATTGTTTGGAAGGGATTCTTTATATAGTATGTAACAGTATGTATGTTATTCCTTTCTACAATCTTATATTTATTGTGTCTTTTGTAGTACAAACTTAAAAATATTCCATATTTTCTTCCAGTGGTTTTGTTTTAGTTTGTTATGTTTCTTATTTTAATCCATGAGGATTTTTTTTTTTTTTTTTTTTTTTTGAGATAGAGAGTGCAACTGGGCTAAGGGCAGAGAGAGAAAGGAGAGAGAATCCCAAGCAGGCTCTGTGCTGTCAGTGCATAGCCCAATGCAGGGCTCGAACTAATGAACCATGAGATCATGACCTGAGCTATAATCAAGAGTCACATGCTTAACTGACTGAGCCATCCAGGTGCCCTGGGAATTTTTTTTTATCCTGGTAAAGTATACATAAAATATACAATTTTAACATTTTTTACATATACGGTTCAGTGACATTAAATAAACTTATGTTGTTGTGCAGTCATCACCACCACCAATTTCCAGAACTTTTTCTACTTCCCAAACTCTATACCCATTAAACAATAACTACCCATTTCCTTCTGCCCCCTAGTCCTACCATTCTACTTTCTATCTTTATTAATTTGACTACTCTAGGTACCTTATATAAGTGGAATCATATAGTATTTGTCCTTCTGTATCTAGCTTATTTCACTTTTGATATCGTGAATAAAGCCACTAAGAACACGAAAGTGTATATATGTCTATTCAAGTAGGAATATGTAAGCCCAGAAATTCAACAATTTAGATGAAATGAATCAATTTCTTGAAAGACACAAACTGCCAAGGAAGTTACTTATGTTTTTGGAATTTGAGAAGGCCAGGAGAACTTCAGAGAAAGGTGTTTATCTCTCTGTTTCAAAGAACCTAGCACAGTACTTGCTTCATGGTGGATGCTTGATAAATTACAGTTACTGTTATAACATTATATAAAGCATGTGAAGAATGAACAAAGAAAGGAATGGGATGCTAAACTGGATTTGGGTATGTCTTGTTTAGAAAATTTGCATTGCTTACATACTTTTGGGATCAAATTATTCATTTATTCACTGGTCTGTTATTCTTTTAAGTTCTTTAGAATGCTTATTGGATGAATGAATAAGTCTGTGATAGTAGGTACTAGGAATACGCAGACAGAAAACATGACACCCATTCCTGAGTAGCTCATAATTTAGCAGGACCTACTTGGTTGTATGTAGTGAGGTACAGAACCAAGACATTCCCAAACAGAATAACATAAAGTGGTTTATCCAGAAGAGAAACAACACTCAGTACAGTGGAGTTCTGCTGAGAAGTTAGAGAAGTCTTCCTAGAGCTAATAGTTGATCTATGCTCTGAAGGGTTTATACTCTGTGTAAATTCACTTTATAGGATTATAGGCAGAGGAATGAGCAGAGAGAAGATTCGGAAGAGCATTTCAGGATATGGCATGAGCATAGGTCCACAGAAATGAAATGCTGAGGAATGTCAAGGAGTCCAGTGGGTTACAGCATAGGATATGGTGGGATTAGCTAGAAAAGGCAGACATGGAAGAAAATGCATGTCCAAAGGTGAAGGATTGGATTTCTTTTTTTCTTTTTCTTTTTTTTTAAAATATTTTATTTATTTCTAGGAGAGAGAGAGAGAGACAGCGTGAGCAGGGGAGGGTCAGAGAGAGAGGGAGTCACAGACTGAAACAGGCTCCAGGCTCTGAGCTGGCAGGCAGCACAGAGCCCGACGCGGGGCTCGAACCTATAAACCGCGAGATCATGACCAAAGCGAAAGTCAGACGCTTAACCGACTAAGCCACCCAGGCACCCCTGAAGGATTGGATTTCTTACAGAGTTACTACTCACCAAGTTTAAGTCTGTATTAATATTATAAGGGAAACTATTTTGTGGTGATGATGGAGGGAAGGAGATTCTTCAGTATGTCTTCAACCCTATACAAACAGTAACCCATTTGTCATCACATAAAGATGACCTTTATTTCATTAATTGCACATTTATTTTGATTTATGCTTTTATAGTATTTTTAGATATGAAAGCTCTACAGTATTGAATCAGAAAATGTGTCCATATTTTATAATTCCACATCAAAGCTGTTCCATAATTACTCTTAATAGGAGTTAAATACATTATCTCAATTTATAAAGATCAGGAGCTTAATTGCAAACCATATTAGTATTTAAAGTCATGTGGTGATTTAAGGCTTGCAATCTACAAGAATGTGACTCTGAGAATTAAAGGAGGGAAAAAGAAAGAGGCCCAGAGTGAAGGTCACACACTGAAGAAATCATTGCAGAAAGACAACTTCATACAGTAAAAAAAATAATCTCAGAGAACTTGGAGAAAAGTTGCTAAAATACAATCTAGGGAATAGAATGAGAAAACACTTACAGAAAATCTCAGTACCATGACCTATAGGATATATACTTATTAGTTATTTCTCCACAGCCATATTTTTTAAAATACATCCTTGATAATGTATGCAATACATTTAAGTCTATCTGTGAGGCTGAAAGTTATTCTGTAGTGATGCCTCTTGGAAAGGCCACCATTTCTTCTCCCTTAATCCATGCTCAACCCCTTGAGGCATCAAATCTAGATAAAGTTCCATTAAGATTAAATACTATGAGGATCATATAATGCATAATTAATCAACTGGAGAGAATAAGTCATTACATTCACAGACATTTATTGAATACCTATAGTGTTCCACAGACACTGTTTTGGTTGCTTGGGATACATCTGTGCAAAACAATTCCTGCCTTCATGTAGCTTAGGCTGGATAGGAAAACGTTTTCCTCTGCTCTCTTATATTCAGTAAATGGGGGTTTGCAAATTAAACTAACAATAGACAGATGAATAGGAGAAGAAGCACACAGTTTTATTAATATTCATGTGAGCAGGAGTTCACATAAAAGAAGTAAAACTCAAAGAAATAGTTAGACTCTGGGCTTATAGGCCCTTTTAACAAAGAAAAGAGGGTTTGGGGCACCAAGGGACAATAAACTGTGGGGAAATGACTAAGAAATATATGGGGGAACTAATAAAAGATAAAGGCTCTTTTATTTCTTTTTTTAGAGTTTATTTATTCATTTAGAGAGAGAAAACTCATGTGCATGCAAGCCAGTGGAAGAGGGCCAGAGAGAGAGAGAGAGAGAGAGAGAGAGAATCCCAAGTAGGTACCACTCTGTCAGCATAGTGCTCAATGTGAGACTTGAACTCAGAAACCATGAGATCATCATCTGAGCTGAAATCAAGAGTTGGCCATTTAATCAACTGAGCCACTCAGGCACCCCAAAATAAGGGCTATTTAGTAAGGTCTGGTTATGCAAACTTATCTTGGTGTCAGCTCTCCATCTTAGATGATTAAAGTATCTCTTCTTTCCCTGTTATGGGAGGTGGGCACCTTCTTCAAAGGAAAATTTATGCTCTACTTTTAAGCACATGAAGGGAAGGCATCTGTTGATTTTCAATTGTCTTCAGCTAAAAATAATCCTTATGCTAAAGTGGTATGTTTCGGGATGGCCTATTCTGATCTTCTTCACTTACATTGTAGAAAGATGACAATGCATTACGCTTGCCTAAATGCAAGTATTTTTCATGTTGGACCCAGAATTATCCTCTAATTAACCTCTAATTTGAGGTTCTCAAACTTGGATATGCAAAGTATCACCCTGGGAATCTTGCAGATGCTACTTCAGCAGGTCTAGGTGTGCCTGAGATTCAGCCTTTCTAATATAGAAGGTGATACCCATTCTGCTGGTGCATAGTCCACATCTCAATAGCAAGGTAACTCATAATATCTCTAGGTTTGCTATCCAGAAAACTACTCAAGGAACATTCTCCAAGAAAAATAAAATAGGCATTTTCAATTAGGTAAATTTGAGTGGGCTGTATGCTATATTTTTCTCTCAAAGATTCATAGTGCACGTAACCATAGGGAAAGCGCTGAGAATTTCTTCAGTGAAAGAAAACTGTTTAACTTGGTTTTGCCTATTTTGTTATAAATTAACACCAAAAGTGTCCAAAAGATACTTGCCCATGAGATATTTTAAAATTTCCACTAAAGGAATTTTCATGTTTACCATTAGCCACTCTATATACATCACTGTTACTTAGCTGCTACTCAATAATCTGTTTTGGAGTCAAAAGCATAAGCCTTAAGGGGCGCCTTGGTGGCTTAGTCAGTTAAACGTCTGACTTCAGCTCAGGTCATGATCTCACGGTTTGAGGGTTTGAGCCCCATGTCGGGCTCTGTGCTGACAGCTAGCTCAGAGCCTGGAGCCTGCTTCTGATTCTGTGTCTCCCTCTCTCGCTGACCCTCCTCTGCTCACACTGTCTGTCTCTCTTTCTCAAAAAAATAAATAAAACATTAAAAAAATTATAAGCCTTAAAACTGAAACTAGTCTTGGTTAAAATTAAACTAACTTATAAATCATAATGGCATTTGATGAGAAACTATTGGAGAAAATAATCTTGTTAACAAAAAACAACTCTTTGAAATTTCCAGAATTGTGCTATATTTACTGCTCTTTGCAGTAAGAAAAAGAAGGGAAGGATAACAAGTATCAACATACCAGGAATCATAAAATTACAGTGAATGAAGAAATATGGACTTGATAATTATGGCAAATGTTTTATATAATTTCTAGTCATCTTGTTTCTTATTATCATGACCACAGTTTCTATTTTTCTTCCGTATTCAAAGGAAGAACAAGCAGCTCTGAGACATTCAACTGTTTACATAGTTAAAATAAATCTTAAGGAAAAAACATTTAATTGTGTTGTTTGCAATAGCCACAAAACTTGCACAATTTATTGCTATAAGCAATCTTGTTTGTTCACTTAAGCTGTAGCCAGTTCCTATAAATGAACTATTCAAAAGTCTTATGTAAATTAGCCCACTACATTATATTATGTGGATTCTTTTGTTAAAGGTACATGACAACAGCTGACTTCCTCCTTGAAGGCCTGCTGAAAGTAAAGGGTGCCTCTGATATGAACACAGTGGGAAGCTATATCCTTTCACCCTTTGTATTCTACCATTTTGTGGATATTTGAGATTAATCTCCTCCATAATCTGTAGTAGAAGGTACAAATGTAGTAATGTGATTTGCATAGCAGTACCCAGTTCACTTCCAGCCCTGAAGGGTTACAGACAGAGAAAATAAAAAATACTTTTAGTATTCCTTTACTACCTACAGAGATTGGTGGGGGTAGGTCTTGTCCCAGTGAAACAAAATCCTTCACTTTTAAAGCTTCTATTCATATGTGACTCAGAGTTGCTATCAGGACGATTCTGTTGTTTGGCAGGACTCTGTAATGTGCCTCATTCCTTATTTTCTTTTAGGTATCTGTGCAACTCCACATAATCATGTATACCGATCTCTCCTTTTGTGGCAGAACACTTTCCACATATTTTGTCATATTTAGGAAAACTGTTCCTCTTCTTGAATTTGGATTTAAACTGCATTATTAAAAAAACCGTATTAGGTATTGAGGATCATGCATATATGTCGACACTTCTGAGTGATTATTCTGGACAAAGATGATACCATGAAGAATAGTACTATAAATGGAATAAAGGGACAGAGGGACATATTGCACAAAGCACTGGTGAAACAGATTTCAAATAGGACCAAATCTTAAATCCAAATCCTAAATGCCAAACCCATCTGGGATTCTTGTGCCAGGCCCATCATTCCAAAATTCATCTGGACTGTCAAGTGCACTCTCTGGTCTACCTTCTGGGGAGTTCTTTTAGGTGGTGCTTCACAACCCAGGGTGAATATTGGAAACACCCAAACAGTTTTCAGAAAATGCCAATGCTGACAGACTACCCCAGAGATCCTGAGTTAGTTGTTTGGGAGTGAGCTTTAGGCATAGTCCTATTTGAAACAATTTTTAAAAACTATGTTAGAGTGACCATAACATCAGTTTATCCCATAATAATAGCCATTATCCATGGTCCAAGAGTTGCTGAGGCTGAGTTGAAAAGGAGCACAGTCCTAGAGAAGCAACTGCTGAAGGATGGCTCAGGAGCCAAATCTCCTCTCCCGCTGCTGGAGAAAGTGACTCTTAAAAATCCCTTGAAGATGGGGAGAGGCTGATGCTGGGCTACAGTTTGAAGATTTGAAAAATTTCACTCCAGGAAGTCTTAATTATTTTTTAAAAATGTTTATTTATTTATTTATTTATTTATTTATTTATTTATTTATTTATTGAATCTCAAGCAGGTTCCAACCCCTCAGCACAGAGCCCAAACAGGGTTGCATCCCAGGAACCACGAGACCATGACCTGAGCTGAAATTAAGAGTCTGACGTTCAGCTGACTGAGCCACCTATGCACCCTAATTTTCCTTGTTCTTATTTAGAGATTTGATAGGATCATGAAACAAAACTGTAAATAATTATTTGCTGTTGTGGCTCTTAGCCAGGGAACAAGAGCAAAGTGTACCTATCATTAAACTGGTAGCTCTCAAGATCAAGGATGGTTTCCTTTATTTTTCCAACTTCATCTACAACAGACTGCATATAGCACATGTTCAACAGAGGGATTTTCTTTAAAAAATAAATTAAAAAATAAAATAAATAAAAAATTTAAGGGAAGTTTGAAGATTTGAAGACCTCTATAAAGTTGCAAAAGCTAGCTCTCTTGCCCTTGACTGTTATGTAAATGAGGTATCCAAATGTAGTAGGTTAATTTTGATGGTTATTTTTTTTTTCTTTGAGTTTCTATGGGGAGTTTTGTTACTTTTGGGGTTCTGTAATTGTGTACTGTAATGATTTCAAATGGCACTGGCATAAAGATGTTCTTGTTCCACTAAAAGACCTCTCTTGAAGCCTGTTTACTTAAACTGATATACCATTACAAAAACCACATACTCAATAATGTAGCTATGTAAAGCTTTTCAGCCTAGAAAAATAAGAAAGAATCAATCAGTAAACTCTCATATTTTACATACATTTTGCCTGACTTTTCATATAAAAAAGACTTTCTTCCAAAAAAAAATTTATACTGTTCATGTCTAATCTTTGCAAATTATTGTGCTTCCTGCCAAATGTTGTTTGTAAAGATAATCTCTCAAAAAGTCACTTTAATGAAAAAAAGCAATTATATTGAAAACATCCAATTTGGTGTTCATTTTTTCACTTTTGGAAAACATGAGGAATGTAGCCCTCCCCACCCCCAAGTCTCCTTTTTCTAAAAGTCATAAACATCAGCAGAACTTATCATTATAAGTTAATGTTCCAACTGTGATACTGTGATGGAGACTTGGGTTCAAAGGAAATCGTTAGGTCTTACAATATCATTTAACAGGAGTGGGCTATCTTTGTAAAGGTAATTTATGTGAACTAAATAGAATTTTCTTTAGCTTATCATTGAGTGAACAGGTCGAAATAAATATTAAGTTGTAGAACAAAAAGTATTCTTAAAGGGTTTCCTGCAGTCCATTACTAAACATACAGTCTACAGTTGATTTTACTCCATGGAAAAGTGTAGTTCGAGAGGATGTGCTACTTTTCATTAAATGGGAAGTACAAATATTCAGAGACAATATATTGGAGAAACTAAGGAAGTCACAATGGCGACTAAATCACTTTAGCCATCAGGATTCACTAGATATTTTTTATGTTTTATTAGTTGAGGTACCACAGTTTTCAATTTGTTGCTTTCATTTTGCCACTTAGTTAATTTATCTTCAATGTTACATTTAGCAGCTCTTAGCTTTTGCCTCATACAATGTTTCCAAAGGGGTAGTTTTCCTTCTTCCAATACTTCCATTTAAAAGACTTGAAATGTAAACTGCACCAAATATAGGCACCTTAGTGTGTTAGCATTATTTCTTGTTGGTTTATAATTATTATATTCATTTTTTAAAGGCAGAACATTGCTTTCTAAAGCACCAAAAAATTTTTTATGATCATTCCCAAAACTCAAACTATAAAAGCTAAGTTTTAAGTACATCACTTCCTTTTATAGCAAAGTCAGCAGTTACCACTTTTTCTCTATGTGTCAGGTTCCATTGTGTGTGTGTGTGTGTGTGTGTGTGTATGTGTATCTATGTCTGTCTATCTATCTATCTATCTATCTATCTATCTATCTATCTATCTACATTCAGTCTTCATAACAAGCCTACTCTCTGAGACCTGACCATGGACATTGACAGAAGAAGAAATTGAGTTTGAAAGCACTTTCTCAGGATTATACAGCCAACTAAAAAACAGAGCCAGAAATTTGATCCCATCTTTGGCCAACTATAATTCATGTGCTCTGTCTGCCCTTACACTTCAAAGTCATCTCTTCCTTCATGCTGTGAAATATTAAATTTTGGGCAAAAGAAACCAGAACATTTTTTACTACTCACTCTGCTAATACCCCTTCACCTAGGACCTGAATGGGGGAAAGGCGACACATTTTAGTAAGTATTGAGATGTTCTCTCATATGGCTGATGTGATTGCTATTTTTTTTCCTAATTACTTCATCAAAAGCATCAGTGTCTGAGAATTAGGAGAGATGATTATATAGAGAATTTTTATTTTGTTCTCTATGATTTCTTCTTTCATGTTTTGCTGAGGAAAAAAATACTTTAAATAGAGTTTAAAAGCAAGAGATTAAGGGCAAGGAGAATTTATGACCATGCTCAATGTCTGTTCAGAGGGGTCTCATTCTAATTTAAAACTGAGGCAAAAATAGAAGGCATTTTAATGTCAAATGACTCCAAATCTTACTATCACACACTTGGGACTGAAGAGTCAAGAGTTGCTTAGAAACAACAACAACAACATCAACAACAACACCCTGCCACGTTTCTAACAAAGGCTAGAAAAACATGATGAGTGGAGACTGATCACAGTTGAGCATCTCTGAGAGAAGCATCAAGTGTGCTCTGTAGGTACCAACCATAAACCCCAGTGAGACTATCCTATGGAAGGTAAACTTTTTAGAAAAGATGAGTCTGAGAAACAAGGGATTTAGTCAACCAATCAACAGATATTTTATAGTTGTATCAGCCTGAATGTATTCAGTGGTGAGTAATAGAACATTAGAATATTAGAATAAACAGATAGGGCTTTATTTGTCACCAGAAGAGCTAGTCTAGAGCTGGCTGGTATGGATGGCTCAACAGTGTCAGCAAGGACCCAAACTCTTTCTCTCTGTTACAGATAGGTATGTATGTATGTATGTATGTATGTATGTATTTATTTATTTATTGTCTCACAATCTCCAGTTTTCTCATATCTGTAAGTCTTGTATCCACATTCCAGGCAGGAAGAAGGCAGACCATGGAAGCAAAAAAGATACTTACACCTATGTGTCAATTATCTATTACTATAAAACAAACTACCACCAAACTTAATGGCTTTAGTCAACAAATTAAAAATATTATATGGCATGACTCTGGAGCAGAGAACTAAAATCACCGAGCATTGGCCCGTCATCTCTCTTTCATTCCTGACACAGCCTCTCCGCATGGCTCACACCATAGTTCCCTCAGAGTAATCAGATCTTTTGCAGAATTGCTTACAACTCCCCCCAAAAAGGAAGAAAGTGCTGGGTTTTAAAAAGCTTAATCCTGGAGGTGAAATAGCTTCAATTCCACTGCATTCTATTGGTCAAAGCAGTTACAGTTCAGCCCAGATTCAAGGGAAGTAGCTACAGACACCCTTCTACTCCATCCTCCACCTCTCAATGGGAGGAGTGTCAAAGAATTTACTTTCATCTTTAACACAGTCTGCACTATTGTCATAAATTATTTGTTTCCTCCATATTCAAAATGCACTAACTCCCTCCCATGATCCAAAAAAGTCTCATTCCATTATGGCATTAGGCTCAGGCTCAAGGTCTAGGATCTCATAATCTCTATCATATCCAGGTGGAGATAAGGTTCTAAAGTGTGGTTCTTTAATCCTAGTTTCTTGAGTATAATTCCTCTCACACCAAAGAGCTATGAGCTAAAGAGATAATTTATCTGTCCGCCATATTGCACTGAGCAATAATTGGATCTCCAAGATGTGGAAAAGCAAGAAGGCAAGGAGTGATGATGCTGGAGGGTCAGAAAGTAGAGAAAATGAGAAAGTACTTTGTCATTTCTTCCGAGAATCTTCATTCAGAGGCCTCTATATTATGACTTAATATTTTGGATCTAATTGAAAACACGCCAATATTCCTTAAGAATTGAGTCTTTGCACAGAATAAAACATGAAAACATAATTTATCAATGATCATCAGAAATAAAGTTTTATGTATAACTATACATTTCTATGTTATAATTTAAAATCCAAGACACTTAGAACCAAGATTCTCATCACATGATGATTGCAAGTTATGACTGTCAAGCACTGTGTCACACATTTTTAATTTATACTGTTTCCATTTAAGCCATTTCCAGCACCACATGAGTTCTGACTTTCATTGTACACTTGTGTTATTTATAAAAGCAATAGTAACATTTAATAAAATAAAGTTTTTCAAATGCTTAATTTTGGAGCAACCTCTTGTCTGACAAATATATTCCCTGCTTCCTTATACTTTTCTTGTCTACTCCTTTCCCCTCCTTTCCTCTTTTTCTCTCCATTCTCTTTCCTTCCTTCTTTCCTTCCTACCCTCTTTCTTCTCTCTCTCATTCCTCTCCTTGTCTCTTTCCTCATTCTCTACTTTGTTACATATAGTTTTCACTCCACTTTTTTCCTTTTCAGACAGTCTAAAAATGCCAAGGATTACCATGTCAAATGTCATAGACAAATGTCTAACACATGGAAAATCCCTGAAGGCAGTAAACCCATCTGTCACTTTTATTCTTTTCTTTCTTTTTAAAAAATATTTATTTACTTTGAGAGAGATACAGAGAGTGAGAGTGGGGGGAGGGGCAGAGAGCAAGGGAGAGAAATAATCCCAGTCAGGCTCCACACTGTCAGCACAGAGGGCTCAATCTCATGTGAGATCATGACCTGAGCTGAATCTAAGAGTTGGAGGCTCAACTGACTGAGCCACCTAGGACCCCTTATTATTTCTTAATTGTAGTCAATCAATTTCAGTCATCCGTCCTCTGCCTTGCCACTAAAGAGAGAAAGAAATACTCTAAACCGGAAAAGCAAACAATGTCCTCTTTATAGAAGTTTAAAGTCAAAACAACTTATCCATATTTACTGACATTGTGCACAGCAGTTCATGTAGTGACATTAAAAAAATCTTCTTTCAGGTTGAAATTCAGTATATTTTATGGCCTCCACCTATTTAAAACTTTTATAATATCCTGAAGTGATATAATTTTATGAATAAAAGACCATCTGGTTCCCCAGAGTATGTGAGTTTCTTTCAGCCTCTCTGAATGGGGCTTTATTTTCAGTAACAAGCTACGTTTAAAAAATGGGTTTGTGATGAATAAACCAGGGAGGCTTCATAAAATGCCAATTTTGTCTTTTCAGACATCTTTATCTCTTGTTTCCATCTTTTTATCCTTCCTTAGTTAATAGGAAATAGATATTTTAGGTTCTTATTACCTTCCTTCTCTTTGTCTTGAGTTTTGAGAGAGGAGGCTGGGATGGAATAACTGTGAACCAAGGTTACTGGTACATTGAATATGGAGGCCTTCTACTTTAAGTTGGGGAAGGTAGTATAAGACACCCTACCCTGTAAAGATTCCCATGGGAATAATCCAGTCAATAGTGAAAAACCAGGGATTTACCTATAGCAGTTCTAGAAATGAGGTTTGGTGTCATTCACATTCTAGAACCATCAACAATGTTCTACTATTAGAACATAAGGGGAGCAGGACTGATAGAGATAGAGAGTTGACTCATAATTTTTCTCTAAGAAATGTAAATTGTGGTGGGGATTGTGCACCTATTAGCTTTGCTAATTATGTTGTGTAAAAAACAATCCCAGAATCTCAGTGGCTTACAAAACAAATAATTATTCCAACATGTAAAAGCTCATGTATGGCAATTCTAGGAGACATAAATGAAGTAGTTAAATGTCCATAGCTTTACATAGAATAACTGAATGCCAATGCTGAAAAGGTAGACTGACAGAGAGGAACGTTGTACTGATGACTCAAACTTTATAAGCAACATTACCACTGGAGAAGTTATTTCCAAAAGAGTGACCAGAATTTGGTCAGGTACAAAAGAAAGTAGTTGTATTCTATAACATTCAGTATTTACTAAAAATTATTTTTAAAATTGTGTTTCTGTATGAAATAAATCTATGTTCTATTTTTTCTTTTTTTCAAAAATTTTTTAAATGTCTTATTTATTTCTGAGAGAGAGAGAGACAGTGTGAGCAGAAGAGGGTCAGAGAGAGAGGGGGACACAGAATCTGAAACAGGCTCTAGGCTCTGAGCTAGCTGTCAGCACAGAGCCTGACGCGGGGGCTGGAACCCACGAACTGCGAGATCATGACCGGAGCCGAAGTAGCACGCTTAACCGACTGAGTCACCCAGGTGCCCTGAAATCAATCTATGTTCTAAAACTGCTATAGTTTTTACTTACATTAATGTCCACTAAGATGTTTAAAATTGTGTGGCATGAGAAAATTCTTCAATATGTGAAACTTTCCTTCATGTTGTAGGATGTCTAGCACTGAATATTTATTATCTACCCATTAAAGAGTAATAGTCTCTTTAAATCACTGGGACAAACAAAAATGCCCCCAAAATGTTCAAAATGCCCTTCCTAAGGATAGCACATGTCTGTTGAGAACAAGTACACTAAAAGAATAAAACAAGAGATCTATTAAAACATAAAACCAAAAATGAAATAATACAAATATCAACAAGATAAAGGCAATAACAAGAAAATGTTGAAATAGAAGAACCACATGAAGAGTAGAACAATGTTGTTCTGGTTGTCAACAACCACAATAACAAAGAAAGCCAAATAAACCATAAAATTCTAACTTTCTTTGAACTGGTTAGAAAACTGTCATTTTATGTCAATTTAGTAGCCTGAAATCCAAGTGTCTACAAGTAGATGGGGCATGAATACTGGTTCTCTTATGGCAGAGCACAGGAGGGAAATATGCCAGGCACCATTCAAGCAGACAAGAAGAAAATAGCTAAGGTTTTGAGCATATTACTAAAGACCAAATATAGGCTTGTATGAGAATATAAAACCCCTGGAAATAACAGATACAAGGCAATGGTGCATCAACTCAAAGGATCTTCTAATATGCCTCTGTGGGGATACTTTTCAGAAAGACTGAGGAAAAATCAGATTACATCAAAAAGGAAGATTAAAAAAAAAACATTAGTGTCAAGATATCAGTGAATCAACCAAACCAGACTCAGAGATGACCCAAAAGTTGAAATTATTAAATAGGAAATTTAAAATATGTTAATATGTAAATGCTATAGTATAAAAGTAGACAACATTCACGAACAGATGAGAATTTCATCAGAGTAAAATGGACATGCTAGAAATATAATGCAATCACAGAGATGAGGAACGTTTTGAGCAGGCAGACTCAACTAAGCCAAAGAAAGAATCAGTGTGGTTGGAAGATAGGGTAATAAAAATTATAAAGTAAAAAGTTTTTAAAAACAACACAGCATCAAAAGCTGTGGGACAATATCAAAAGATCTAAAATGCATGCAATTTTAATTTCAAAAGGAGAAGAGAGGAAGAATGGAATATAGAAGAAATATTAAAGGAGATAAAAGTTAAGAAGTTTCCATAAATAATAATAATAATAATAATAGTAATAATAAAATATTGGGTTAACAGATCCAATAACTCAGAGAGCCTCATACT
Source organism: Hyaena hyaena (assembly GCF_003009895.1). NCBI lineage: Eukaryota > Metazoa > Chordata > Mammalia > Carnivora > Hyaenidae > Hyaena > Hyaena hyaena. Next base: position 1,464,112 of record NW_024081112.1, read on the forward strand.
GGGAAAAAACAAAACAAACAAAACTCATATAACTATATATATCTAGGCATATAATATTAAAATATTAAATCCAGAGAAAGAGAAAATCTTGAAAGTAGCCAAAGGTGGGGGAAGAATGACACATTATACATCTTAGAAGAAAAATAAGAATTACATCAGACTTCTCATTAAAAACCCTGTAAGCTAGAACACAATGGGATGACATATTTAAAGTGCTGAAAGAAAAAAATTCAGCCCCAAATTATATACCTCTGAAAGTATCTTTTGAACAAAAAGGCAATGGGAGGTTCTCCCTGCCTCCCTTCTTGGGGCCTAAGTCTGGGAGAACACCTTTCTTCCTTTTCCTCCTCTTCCTGCTGCACACCAGAGGAAGTGACACAACATTCAAGATGGTGGCTGCTTCATCAGCCTGGGTTCTAGAGAGAGAAGATATAGAGCAGAATCTGGTTGATAATAAACAGCAAAAGTAATCCTATGTATTACATGGAAGAATACAATTCCTAAAAATGGAGAATTATGAAAAAGAAGAATGAAGTGAGTTCTGAATTATCTGATATCGGAACACTGTTTAAAACACTTCAACCCAAAATAATGATATTTAGTATTGATAAAGGAACCAAATAACACCTCTAGAAATACATGGAAACTCAATATTTGTTAAGAGTGAGAAAAATTATCAAATTTATCTGGTGGTGGTCTATCAATATAAAAAAAATGTACACCAATATTATATAACACATAAAACACCTTTCAAAATAGAGTTAGGGTTTGAATATAAAAACAAAAAAATAATAACCTACTTGTAATGAAATCTAGGAGAATAAACATCCAATTAAGGAACAGGAAAGAACATCAAATAATAGAAGCCCACAAACTAAAGGGAGGATGTGGTTGTTTCATCTACTGTATAGAAACCAGAGTCAAACAAATTGAAGAAACTGAAGAATATGTTCCTAATAAAAGAACAAGATAAAGCCTTGGGGGGAAAAACCTTAATAATAAATGGATGTAAGCAATTTACCTGATAAAGAGTTTAAAGTAATAGTTATAAAAATGCTCCTAAACTGGAGAGAGGGTAGATGAACATGAGACTTCAACAAAGAGAAAATATAAGAAAGTGCTAAACAAGTCAATGATGAAAACTGTAATAACTCGCTGAAAAATGTACTAGATGGGTTCAATAGAAGACTGTATGAAGCAGAAGAAAGAATAAGTCAACTTGAAGATAAGGCAGTGGAACTCAACTCATCAGAGTAGTAAAAAGAATTTAAAAATTGAACACAGCCTAAGAGAACAACATCAAATGGACTAACACTCACAACATAGGTGTGATCAGTGATTTGACAAGTTTATGCATCATGCTATGCTCACTACAAGTGTAGCTACCATCTGTTGCCATACAATTCTACTACAATACCATCAACTATATTCTCTGTGCTGTACTTTTTATTCTTGTGTCTTAATCATTTCATAACTGGAAATCCCTATCTCCCACAACTCTTCCTTTTGCTCATCACCATACCTTCCTCACTACTGGCAACCATTACTTTGTTCTATGTATTTATGGGTCTGTTTCTGTACTGTGTTTGTTTATTCATTTGTTTGGTTTTTTTAGATTCCATATATGAATGAAATCATAGGGTATTTGTCTTTCTCTGATTTATTTCATTTAGTATAATACCCTTTAGGTCCATCCATATTTTTACAAATAGCAAGATCTCATTTTTCTTTATGTCTAAGTAATATTCCATCATATATATATATGCATACATACATATATATGTATGTAATATTCCATATATAAGTATACATATACATATACACACATTATATCTTCCTTATCCATTCAACTATTGAACACTTAGGTTGCTTCTATATCTTGACTATTGTAAATAATGCTGCAATAAATGGAGGGTGCATGTATTTTTTTTTAAAAGTATCTTTCAACAGTAGTAAGGAAAGCCATAAGTATCAAAATATATCTATAATAAGTCAACATTATAAATAAAAATCCTTCCAAACACTTTTATACTTCTTCCACTCTATGTCAGATTCAATCTCTGATATCTAACCCCAAGTCCTAGTTCCAAACACTAATTAGCTCTACCCCAAGTTCCAGTTCTAATAATTTCACCTCCTAACATTAGCCATTATCTCCTTCAAAATATTTGTATTACAAACCATGCACAATAATCTTATAAACACCTCTTTATAATTCAGTTTATAATGCAGAAACAAAAAGTAAAAGGAAACCTACAAAATTACATCTTCCAGTTCAAATAAGCCTGTCTCCTCAGTATTTGATACAACTTTGTAAACAATTTAAATGGCTTTAAGTAAATGCATTTTTAAAAGGACTTTTAGACCCAATATTCAATTTTTAAAAGCTGTTACACATTTGATTTAATACAAATATAATCTATGTTTCTGAAACCTCCTTTTAAGATGTCTTTTGTGAGGGTGCCTGGGTGGCTCAGTCGGTTAAGCGTCCGACTTCGGCTCATGTCATGATCTCACGGTTCGTGGGTTCAAGCCCCTGTCAGGCTCTGTGCTAACTGCAAGCTCAGAGCCTGGAGCCTGTTTCAGATTCTGTGTCTCCCTCTCTCTCTGACTTTACTGCTCATACTGTCTCTTTCTCTCTCTCTCTCTCTCTCTCTCTCAGAAATAAATAAAACATTAAAAATTAAAAAAAAAATGTCTTTTGTGGGGCGCCTGGGTGGCTCAGTCGGTTGAGCGTCTGACTTCAGCTCAGGTCATGATCTCACAGTCTGTGGGTTCGAGACCCACTTCGGGCTCTGTGCTAGCAGCTCAGAGCCTGGAGCTTGCTTCAGATCTGTTTCTCCCTCTCTCTCTGCCCCTCCCCCGCTCTCTCTCTCTGTCTCTCAAAATAAAACAAAGATATAAATATATATATAATGTCTTTTGTATCTTTCATGAATGTGATTAAAATGCATTTTTCAAAATGAAATTTTATCTTCTGTTTGACTCTCTGTCAAAGACATTCCCACTTTTGACTCTTTCTCACCATTTTCCCTTCTCCAGTTTCCTTCAATCCATTTTTTTTTATTTTTTGAGATTTTTTATTCCATAAATATTTATTTCATTCTGTACTACTACACTGAAAACTTATGATTTTAAAGTATGGAGTTTAAACTCAAGAATTGAAATGATTATTTTTTTTGTAGTCATAGTTATGGCTATGTTTATGTGTATTCTGAACTTGCTGCCAGTTTTCTTTTTCTTATTATGTCTTCCCCTTTTGTGAGATAATTTATTGATCCATCTTTAAGATGGGTGGATTGTGTCTTCAAGCAGATTTTTCAGACAAGATAAATGAGTTCCCTATTGAGACTATCCTACATTTATGTTCATTTGTCAATGATAGCCTACTGGAGCAAATAAATTTTAATTCACATCACTTATCCTTTAGAACTCTGGAGATAACCGTCTCTCTTTTTTTTTCCATTAAAAATATTTTTAGGCTTAAATGTAATAAAGATGTACCTTAGTTCTTTAATTATCAGCTAAAATGTTCAAGGCTTATATGACATAACTCTAAGAAGCCTGGACTCTCATTGCATTCTTTTCTAGTATTTATTAAAAGTATTTGAATTTCTCATAGCTTGGTATCAATTGTTACTTACCACCTTGTGCTACTATAGATCACTACTCTGGCCTTATTCCATTTCTCTTGCCATTTTGTCCATAGGCATCTCTGTTGCTTTGTCCATGCCAGTGTAGCTTTCTCTTGATATTTTTCTCAAGGTATCTAGTCATGCAATTCTTTTAAATCCCAAAAGCACAACTAATGTCTGTTGATAGTATTTAACAAAAGGGTTACTGTACAGAAAAGTAACATGTAACATAGTGTGGTGTTTAAAGTGTGGCCTCTGTAGCCAGACTGGGTTAAAATTTTGTTTTTATCATTTACTAGTTTGTGAACTTGGGCAACTTACTTAATCTTGTTCTGCCTGTTTTCTCAGCTTTAAAGCTGGAAAGATAATACTGCCACCATGAAAATCACATGAATTTTTTATAAAGTGCTTAGCCCATTGCCTGGCACTTAGTAAGTGCTATATGAATGTTAAATAAGTTAAACAAAAAAAGTGTGACAAAGGTAAATTCAAAATGGTTATCATATTTGAATATTTCTACAGAAATGCTCTCAACTATGTCCCTACCTTTTTAATTCATCTTTATTTTTTCCCACAGCTTTATTTAGATATAATTGAAAAATTAAATTATATAATATGTACAATGTCATGATTTGATACATGTATACATGGTGAAATCATCACCATTCTTCTTATTACTTTAAATCTAGGCCTCTAGGCCTATCTCAGGGACAGGAAGAAGAAAAAATGTATATCCCCACCACCCCCACACTGGAGTCACCCTGAGCCTACTGAACATGTTAGTATGCATAGTATAAATGCAGAAATTAGCTTTTCATTTTCTCAGCATCCCTTTTCCCAAATAGGTACATTTTGATATGAAGGTCCACCAAAGTCTTGGCTCCAAAACCAAAAAGCTCTAGCTTTCAATAATGAATTCAAACATTTACCTCCAGCAGAAAAACCTACAGGTAACATCCAGCAGTTTGTTATGTTTGCTCTTATAGGATTTTTTTCTTTACCTTTGAATCACAAACCTCATCAGACCAGTCATGGAGTCAGCTTTCATTTTCTTTAATTTGCCTATGCACTATGGTAAAGTAATTTCTTAAAGTTTCCAGTAAATAATTCTTTTTTTAATCCTAGGTTTCTATCATTAATATTGGTTTTTCATAAATTTTATGAACTATAGGTCTCTTAGTGGGAACTTTCAACAAATTTAGACACATTTGCTCAAATATCCATCTTATTCAAAAGCTGAAGATTATTTAAAAGTAATGGAAATGAGAACCTAATATTTAAAAATATTATATACAGCTAAATCTTTATTCAGAAGTAAACCCACACATGTAAATACTTTCAGAATTAAAGAAAGAAAGAAATTATGGGGCCAAATATTCTACTCAATAAGTTAAGAAAAAACAAAAACAAACCAGTTTAAAATGAAAAATTAAAATGATATAGCAGAAAAAGATGAATTATAAAACAGAATCTTAAATCATAGTTATAAAAAAGTTTGAAATTGAAATAGAAACAAATTAATAAATCAGCTTGAGAGTCAATTCTTTGTAAAGCAAAAAGAAAAGAGAATAATAAAATAGACAATTTCTCTCACAACTCTAGTTTAAAAGAAGGAAAACATATGAAAATTATAAGTCAAAGTGTATATAAAGTAGGAGTGAGGGTAATTAAAATTATAGAAATTATAGAAATTACATACAACTTTATACCACTCCAGATGAAAATTTCAAATGGATGGTTTGTAGGAAAGAAAAAAACTAATTATTTCTTTTATTTTAATGAAAAATTGCTTCATATCACTAATCAACAAAAAATACAAGTCAAAATCATAATGAGATAATCACCTCATACCTTGTAGGATGGCTACTATCAAAAAATAAAAATATGACAAGTCTTGGTGAGGATGCAGAGAAATTGGAATTCTTGGACACTGTTGGTGGGAATGTAAACTATGCAGCCATTAAGAAAAACAGTGTTGAGTTTCCTTAAACATTTTTAAATAAAACTGCCATATGATCTAGCAATGTCACCTCCAACTATATATCCAAAAGAATAAAAATCAGGATCCTGAATAGATAACTTCACTTTCATGTTCACTGTAGCACTATTCACAATAGCCAAGCTATGGAAACAATTCAAGTGTTCATTGACAGATTAGTGAATAAAGAAAATGTGGTTTATATATATTTAATGAAATATTATTCAGTCTTAAAAAAGAAGGAAATCCTTCCATTTGTGATAAAACAGATGATTCTGGAGGACATTATGCTAGGTGAAAAAAACTAGTCTCAGAAGGACAAATACTGTATGATTTCCCTTACATGAGGCATCTAAAATAGTCAAATTGTTAGAAGCAGAGAGTAGAAGAGTGGTTACTGGGGGTAAAGAAAAAAGAAAAGGAAAATGTTAAATGGGTATAAAGTTTTAGTTTTGCAAGATGAATAAATTCTGGAAAACTATAAGTTATTAAAATAGGTCTAAGATGTAGAAACTGAATAGTAATAAATCATAAGAATTAGAAAATATATCTCACCATTATACATAAAGGATAAGGCCAGATCAATTAAAAATGTAAATGTAAAATATAAAGCTATAATATAAAAAGGATAAATAGGCAGGGTGTAGTTCTTAAATAAAACTCACCAGACCAAGCCACTGGTTTTTTAAGCCATTAATTAAGAGTGATTGATTATATCAAAATTAAGGATTTCTGTTTGTGGATATCATGCACAAAATTAGACAGAGATAACTTATTGGGAAGAGACTATGAGAAACAGATAATACCAAAATATAGTTAAAAGCCATGGTGGATAAGACTAAATGGTTTTACACATAATAATAAGAATTGTAAAAGGAGAAAATGAGGGAAAGGCGATATTCAGAGATAATGTCAAGAAAGGTCTGAGCCCTCGGCTGCCTGGATGGCTCAGTCAGTTGAGCATCTGACTCTTGATTTTGGCTCAGATCATGATCCCAACGTTGTGGGATCAAGCCCCAAGTTGGGCTCCACGAGGCTGCTTAAGATTCTCTTTCTCCATCTGCCACTCTCTACCACTCATGCTCCTTCTCTCAAACGAAAGAAAGAAAGAAGGAAAGAAAGAAAGAGAATGAGAGAAAGAAAGACATAGAAATGTCTGAACTCTAACATTGAAGAGATACAGTCAGTACTAGGCAGGAATAGTAAAAATATGGGTTAAGTTGGTCAAGGCACAAACTTTCAGTTATAAGATAAATAAGTCCTGGGGATGTAATATACATCATGCCAACTATTGTTAACAATACTATATTGTGTATTTAAAAGATGCTATGGGAATAAATCTTAAAAGGTTTCATCATAAGGAAAAAAAGTAACTATATATGATGATAAATGATAACTTATTGCTGATTTTATAATATATACATACATTGAGTCATTACTTTGTATACTTAAAATTAATACAGTGTTATATATGTCAATGATATCTCAATTTAAAAGTTTATTATTTATGTATTTTTAAAAAAACAAAACCCTCAAATTTTCATGTAGCCTCATTGTGGTGAAATTGCAGAATATCAAGGATAAAAGTGAAATTGCAGAATATCAAGGATAAAAGCAACCATAGAAAAAACAAAATCTCCCACATAGCAACAAGTAGACTAGTAACAAGTAGATTTCTTGGGGGCAATAGTAGATGTCTGAGGCCAATGGAATAATATTTTCAAAGCACAGAGAATATCTGTCATATCAAGTATTAATCAAGAATGCATACAGAATTTCTTTAAAAACTAAAAAAGTTTGTTATTCATAAACATTTATTGAAGGAACTATTTACAGATGTAATTTTAAGTCAGCCTACTATTTGGGAACAAAAGAACTAATAAAGCTTAGTTTATTCCAGAAGTAGAAGAAGGAAAAAATATAGTAAATTGAAAAGAAAATAGTGTGGTAGAAACAAGCAGAAACATATGTGTAATCAAAACAAATGCACATGGAACAAACTCATAAATCAAAAGGCATACTTGAAATTGAGAAAAACAAAACAAAATCCAGGCATTTAATATTTCTATTATTTATAATAATGTAAATCAATAATGAAATTTATCACACGTTCTAGGTGGGAGTTTTAAATTCTGCAAACATGTAATTTTCTTATTTATTTATAAATTTCATGAAATTCCAACAATATATGTTTGATTGAGAAAGTTACCTAGAAATGGAGAAGCCCAAGAACTGGCAAGACAATTCTAGGAAATATACCACTGAAAATTATAAAAATGTATGAATAAACTAAGTCTCTTAAACATAACCTTGAAGTTTTAAAAAGCTATAGGAATATAAGTATAATATAATTGAGAGGAATTTTTAAAATAACAAGAAATGTTAAATATATATGCATATTTGCATATTTATGCATTATGTAATGAATAGATACATAGACTGAAGGAATATACAACAAATTCATTTTTTATAGCAATTTAATATTTTTTTTTTCTTTTATAGTTTATTGTCAGGTTGGTTTCCATATAACACCCAGTGCTCATCCCAACAAGTGCCCTCCTTCATGCCCATCACCTCCCTTCCCTTCTTCTCCACCCCCATCAATCCTCAGTTTGCTCTCAGTATTTAAGAACAACAAATTCATTCTTGTTTTCTTTGAGGGGAGAGAAAGGAGAATAGGCTTCGCTGAGGATCAAATAGAATCCAACTTTGTATTATTTATGTTATTATACTTAAATAAAATTTTACCTAGTTTTAATTAACTAAAGTTATTTTTAAAAAATAACTATAGAAAATATGACAAATATTTTATGTTCATTCTGTGTGTATGTGGATTGTGAAATACTATTTTTGCTTTTTCATTAACATTTTACTAATTAAAAATGGAACATATGAAAAATAAACAAAAACACTGTTAGTACTGTTGTAGAGGGTGAGTTTGGTGGAAATCTCTGTCATTGACAGATCAAGGTGACAAAAATTAAATACGACAAATATTTTGAACATGTTATTATTAATGTTGATTACATATGTGTGTATATATAATATTCATGAAATATTTATAAAAATTAATCACATAAATCACAAATTGCATCTTAATTTATCTTCAAGAGTGAAAATTGTACAGGTCACAGTCCCTGACATCAATAGAATCAAATAATAATTTAGTTAGAAGTGTTTAAATCCAACAAAACAAAAGAACATCAATAGAAATAGCTCTTTCAATAAAAAGTTATTCAAATATTTTTGTCTCAATGAGGAAATCCAAATTACATTTATAGGTTTTTAAATATAAATGAAAACACAAAGATCAAAAGACATTTGAGGAAAGCCTGCAGCATGATAGAAAAACCAAGAAAATAAAATGGAAAAACTGTCTCTAGAGAAAACAGAAATAAATTAGGGAAAAGAAAAAAACTTCAAAAAGAAGGCTCCAATTATTAACCTCAGAAAAATCCAAGACTATAATGCATCCAGAAAACTAGTACTGTCGGTCGTCTATGGGAAAGGCAAACTCAATAAGAGAAAAAACTCTCAAAATTTAGATGATTACTTATTTGATAATGAATTTAAAAAATTAATGATAATCCATTAATGATAATGGATTTAAAAAGTAATGTAATATATGAAAAATAAGGTTAAAAAACTTAAATAGAATGTGTAATAAAAAGGCAAGCATAAAAACATATAAAAAAGGATAAAAGACACAGAGGGTCAGTTTGGAGAGTCCAATATCCAATTACTAGATCATCCAAAAAGAGAGGACAGAGAAGAGCTAGAAAGAACAGTATTAAATTATAAATATAAATAAGTTATAAATATAAAAGTATAATTTCCTAGAACTGAAGGAAAAATTTTCAAGTGTTAATAAGATAAATGAATAAAAGATTCAAATTTGACATATCCATGCGAAGTATTAGAAAATCAAGCATAAAAATGAGAGCCTAAAATTTCCAAAGGGAACCAAAAATAATCTACAAAAGAATGAGGATCCAACTGAAGTCACATTCTCAGAAATGCTGGATGCTATGAAACAAAGGAGCAAATGCCTTCATGTAGCTGAGGAAAAGCAATTTTCATCCTCAACTCTCCCTAGTCATACTACCAATCGAGTGTGAGGACAAGATAAAAATGTTTTATGATATGCAAGTGCTCAGATATTGTCTTTTTCAGACTTTACTTTTTTAAGAGGATGTATTCCATCGAAATAAGAGAATGAAGTAAAACGTGAGGTCAGGGAACAATGAGGAAAGTGTCGTTCTATCTGTGGCCTCCAAATCCACATTGGAGAGCTGGGAGGACAAAGGACTCTGGGGATAAAACAAAACAATTTAGAATGTGGTGGAAAATAAACTCTGATGGAGAGCTTGGGATTACTTTATATGACAAAGTACACAAAGGCAAGCAGAGATTCTACTACTACAAAACACACAAAAGGAAACTATACAAGGAAGGCATAATCCAGGGAGGCAGCCATCTAAATTGTGGCATAATTTGTGTCATTCAGTAGAGTGTAGACAAAAATAATAAATATGAACTTGGCACAAGACTATTCTTTTATGGTCCAGTGGCCTGACAAAACTGTTTAAAAGAACAGCTGAAAAACTTATCCAGTCATTAGAATGTTGTTACTGTGTATTGGTTTCAATTATAGAAGCTTATAAACAGCTTATAGTCAAATCATGAAAAAACTTAGATTAGAGAAGAAAATAAAAATGTTACAAAAAATGACAATGGAAAAGCTATGATAAAGCTGATACCATTTGGGATTTGGAAAAGCGATAGAAGAGGAATAATGATAATGTTCTTATTATACAAAGAGATTAGTTAAAAGTTGTTTACATTGTTAGTTGGAAAAGAAGTGATGGTTTAAGAATGTTACTATAAGTGAAAATTGAAAACAATGGTATAATTCTGGTGAGGAAAGAGGGAGTGATAGAAGTATGTTAACTCTTTGTCTATCAAAACAAGAAGTCAACAGATAATATCTAAATTATTTGAATGCTGAAATAGAGGTTCATCAATTTTATTTAGAGATAGATTATCAATAGAGAAATTAAAACAAAATTGGTTAAAATGGCTATCATTAGTTAGTGACATTTGAGTGGTGATATTACATCATAAGTTGGTTAATTTTCCTTACAGATCCTACAGAACTCTTTTATGTAACCTTGTGCATATGTTACTCTGAAAAATACCTGCAACTCAAAGTTTATGTAGAATAAAATGAAACAAAAATAACTATATAAGGACTATTTAGAATGTGGTCAAGAGTGAATTTAGAGATAAATTAATAGTCTTCAAGGCTATTAGTAAATAAGAAAGAAAATAAATGAAATAAGTATTCAGTGCAAGTTAGAAAAACATGACTAAGAAGACCAGAAAAGAGGCCACAATAAGGATATAATAAAAAATAACAAATTAGAAAAAAAGGAAATTACAATGATTGTAATGTATCTCACACTATTTTATTTATTTTATACATTTTAACCTCTTTAATCTTCATAACAATTTATGAGGGAGTTGTTAGTGTTTCCCTCACTCTCAGATGAGGAAATTGAGATATAGATAGATAATTTGCCCAGAGTTACCTAGTAAGCAACAGGATGAGGATTCAAACTATTGGTGTGCTGGTAAATGCTTGGCAATGCTTAACAAACAGCTCTTCTCCCCACTCTCCCTTCTGCCTCTCTCCAAAAGTCCCTGACTCGTAGTGTCTGCAAGTACTCCCACCATGATCAATTTCAAGCTACCAATAAATCAACACTGTGAGTGGAATTGGAAGGAGATGCACACAATTTGCTTTTATGAGCCCGTTTGAGCAGGCTCCAGCACATCACTGATTCAAATCCAGGCAATCTGACCCCGGAGGATTAAACTGAAACCAATAGCAATGGCTTTCTAAGCGCATTTTCATTAATATTAATTCTAAGAGCAATATTCTGTCATTTTTAGATTACCAGCATTACTGTAATAACACACTATTAACTAATGCAATGAAACAAGTAGCTACATAGCTACCAAAGTGATAAAAGTGGCATTTGATCTTTTTTATTATTTAAGTATATATTTCAAATGGAAGCCAGTGTAATAATGCAGGAAAATGAGTAAAAATAATTCTTAGAAGTCAGACAACTACTATCATTTCCAGATGATAGGATTATGTACCCAGAAAACCTAAGTGACTCAGAGGAAATCTACTAAAAAACTTAGCAACCTGTAAAATTTCAAATCATAAAATGAATTTTTAAAAATCAGTTAGTTTCTCATTGTAGAAGCAATAACACATAAGAAAATATAATTTAGAGAAGTGTCTGTTCATATCTTCTGTCCATTTCTTCACTGGGTTGTTTGACCCAGCAATAGCACTGCTAGGAATTTACTCAAGGGATACAGAAATGCTGATGCATAGGAGCACATGTACCCCAATGTTCATAGCAGCACTCTCCACAATAGCTAAAACATGGAAAGAGCCTAAGTGTCCATCAACAGATGAACGGATCAAGAAGATGTGGTTTATCTATACAATGGAATACTACATGGCAATGAGAAACAATGAAATCTGGCCATGTGTAGCAACATGGATGGACCTTGAGGGTGTTATGCTGAGGAAAATAAGTCAGGCAGAGATAGGAGGATTAGGAGGAACTTAACTGAGGACCATGGGGGAGAAGAAGGGGGGAAATGGTGGGGGAAAGGGAGAGAGGCAAACCATGAGAGACTCTTGAATGCTGAGAAAACAAAATGAGGACTGATGGATGTCGGGGGAAAGGGGGAGATGGGCATGGAGGAGGGCACTTGTGGGGATGAGCACTGGGTGTTATATGTAAACCAATTTGACAACAAACTATTTGTAAAAAAAAAAAAACCACAAACCTTAAGGCTCTGAAAAAAAAATAAACAGCATTTAGAACAGAAAACAGAAAAAAAAAGAAAATATAATTTAAAAGTTTCTTTTCAAAATAAAATGCAAACATGAAATACCTAAGAATAGATTGAGGAATTAATCTGTATTGATACGAACCTAAAACTTTACTGAATAAATGGACTTATACAAAGTTCTTGAATGTACAGATACTAATAGAAAAAGTCAATTTTCTCAAATTGACTTATAAATTTGTTACAACTTGATTTTAAAGTTAATCTAAAAAGAGTGAGTACAGCCAAGAAAATTTTTGAAATTTAAAAAAAGAAGAATTATGATTAGGAATTACACTGCCAGATATGAAAATACATTTTAAAGTCATGATAATTAGAAATCTGGTACTGTTACATAATTAGATAGCACAGCAGAATAGATTAGAATGCCTTAAAATATTGCCAATTACATGCCAATTTTAGTGTATGATAAAAGTAGCATTTAAACCAGGAAGAGAAAGATGGGAGTGTGACTGAACAGATGCATTTATCTCCTCTCCCTATAGAATCTTTCTGAAATATCATTAGAAATATCTTTTAAAAGCATAGAACTATAGGTACAAATAAATGGATCAGGAAAGAAGACAAAAACAGATGAATCATGATAAATTTTTGAAAAAGAGAGAGCAAATGAAGGAATAAAAACTAACTCAGCAAGGGAAGGAAGCTGTAACCTAGGTGCCTGCAGAGAGTGACCCTGAAATGAAATAAAATGAAGTCTAGGCACAGTGGATGGTACATAGTTTGAAAACAGAAGGATTGAGGGAGGTCTGTATCCTTAATCATGGGTCCTCTCCAACACCCTTCCCATAACAATAGCCAGCAATTTACCTACTTCAGGCTGAATAAAATAAGATTCTTTTCTTGGAAGTTGAGAAGGGGTCCCTATGTCAGTTACATTTAGGCTAAAAAGCTATCTTCATGCCTGATCACTCTAAAGTGAAGTCTACCAATTTAAAAGTTTATTTTTTCTCCTCCTTCCCCTAGAAAAGCTCCAACCATATTTGTGGAATCTTTCTCTTAATATATATGACACACTACGGATTACAAGAAAATTAAACAAAATCTCTAACTTGAAAGAGAAAGGCCAAAGCAAACAGAAAACAAATAAAATCTTCAGAGGAAAAAAGACAAAAAAAAAAATAAATAAATAAAGACTCACCCACCTCCCATAATTTGTATCCTCAGAAGGATAAGAGAAGAAATTGCATCCATGAAATAATAAACAGGATAATATATATAAAGAACAACACCAAGAAAGAACTCGTAGAAACTATAAGAACCAGGAACACAACAACAAATCAATAATAGTGTTGAAAGACAAAGTTAAGGAAGAGTTTTTAGAAAGTGCAACATACACACACAAAAAACATATAGGGAATGGATACAAGTATAGAAAATACAGTTTCAAAGATCTATCTAGGAAGAAACACCACTGAGCTAATGAGTTCCCGAAAAGGAGAACAGACAATGTAGAAAGGAATAAATTATTAAATAATGTATAAAAGAAAATGTCCCAGTACTGAAAATCTAAGTTTACAGATAGATTAAAAGGGTCCACTGATTACCAGCAACCTATGACTCTTCTGGTCATTAATAATAATTGGCTGCTGATGGCCACATGGCCTCTATTACCTTGGGGAACCATCATCATCAAGGCCATTAAAGTGCCCAACACTGTGACTATTTTTTCTGCCATTAGCACTGCTCTGCAGAAGACAGCTACTACTGGGTTCTTAGTGATGCTGGTGTCCCTCTCAGTGGCAGATTCCTAATGGACTTGATAAATGGTGTGTCCTCAGCACCTTTCTTCAGTCTTTTGTTAGTCTTCTGGTCTTTAACAACATATCTACTGCAATACATTCACTTCCTTCAGCCTCTATATTCCTTTCTCTGTCACCTGCCAGAACAACTCAGATATTTTTGTATCACTGGACACTGGCCATCACTTTTTCCAGATGTCTAAAGGCCATCCTAGCAGTAAGTCTGCCATATTTCCTGTAGTCCTTACCAGAGTGACATAGTCCATGTCTCAGGAAAAGTCCTCAAAGCCAGTGAATTGTTGCTAAACTAGAGATAAACAGTGTATGTACAAGGCCCTAAAGTATGAATGCAGAATCACGAAACTGTAAATTGCATAGTTGGTTGGACCATAACATTCAAAGAAATTTGGAGAGTTATAATGGTCTGGGATGAGACTGGAAGGGTGAACAAGGACCTGGTTATAAATGGCCTTTCAAAACCCAATAAAGAGTTTTAATTTTATCCTCAAACAATGGTGAGTTGTGAAAGGCTTTAAGCAAGGGGAAATTGATCATATTTGTGTTTTAGAAGGATCACTTTGGCTGTAGCACAAACAATAGATTATAAAAGAACAAATGGGATCCATTCACAATCTACTGCAGGAATTCAGGTTAAGAGGTGATGGTGACCTGAGGTAGCATGGTGGCAACTGGGTAAGAAAGCTGAAACTAAGTCAACAGAAAGTTAGGGGAGACTTAATAGAATGAAAGAATCTAGGATTAACTGGATATGGGACATGCAGGAAAAAAATGGATTAATCACAGATGGTGCCCATGATTCTTGCTTGGGATCTGGTAGAAGGTGTTGTCAGTCACTAAAATAGAGAATGTAGGACAGGAAATTTTGGAGAAAGATAATGGGATTTGAACAATATCAATGCAGAAGTATTCAGTAGGAATTTAAATATATGGGCCTGAACTTGGGAGTGAGATTTAGTCTTGAGAAACAGGAGTGGTCATCGTAGCTATGGAGTAGACCAATTGCATAGGTAAGGTATACCAAGTATGATTACAAGCAGGGCCCAGAATAGAACAATTCATTTATGGTCACATGGTATTTTGCTGTAGATTTATGCAACAAATTTATGTTACCTTTTTGTCAGGCCTTTTTTCTAAAAAGTAAGCTTTTTAACTTACAAATCATCTTTCTGTGAACAGTTACTCATAAATCTGTCTTTAAATTTCAAAATTTTTTTTAAGACAGCAGAGGTGGAGGAATTACTAGAATGTTGTACCACTTTAGAAATGGTGAGGTACATAGGAAACCAGTTGATTATTTAAAGGATTTTTATGAACAAAGTAGGGTGTGGTAAGTTTGGGAAAAGATCCTGATTGATCAATTCTTTCTAGGGAAAATGTAGCTGTGAAAAACTTAATATTTTCTGTTTACTAGGAGAAAGGTGGACCTCTTTAGAGTGTCAGATGTTAGAAGGTACTAGAGGAGTATTTGGGGCCAACAGACAGAAACAAGCCCTTGAAAGCATACTCATGAGAAACTTATGAAGAGGAAACTGAGACTTCTCTCCCCAGCTTTTCCACAGAAGAAAGTAGTTAGTGTTGAGTTTGAGATTAGGAACACGAAGGACTACTCAATGAGAAATACTTCTTTGGTTCTTTCTTTTTGGTAATAGTCATCTTTCCTTTCTTCTGTGCTCAGGTCTCAGACACACTTGGGGTAAGGCTGCTCTTTTTTCTTTCTTTGTTGCTGTGTCCCTTCAAGACAGGAGGGAAGGTATATGAGCTTCAGAATCACAAAGACCTGAGGATAGGACCAGTTCTTCCACTTATTTGACAGTGTTCCAATTATTCATTGCTGCAAAACAAATCACCTCATGAAACTGCAATTTGGGCAGAGTTTGGCAGGGACAGCTTGTCTCTGCTTCATTTAGAATCAGCTGGCATGGCTCAAAGACTGGAGGCTGGAGTCTTCTAAAGCAGGGTATCTCTACTTTAGTACTATTAACCTTGTGGGTTGGATATTCTTTGTTGAAAGGGACTGGGATTTGTAGGATGTTTAGCAGTATTCTGGGCCTCTACCCATTGGATGCCTGTAGTACTCTCTCTCTAGTTCTAACAACCAAAAATGTCAAATGTCTCCTCCCTGGGGATGGAGAGAAGGCAATATTACCCACAGATGAGAACCAAGGTGAAGCTTGCTTGTTCACATCTGTGGTAGTTGATGTTGGCTATTGCCTAAGACTTTAGTGGAGAGTGACATATAGGCTGTAATACCCACACATGGTCCCTCCAAAACGATATGTTTCCTCACAATGTGGCATCTGAGTTCCAAGGGCAAGCATTAAGGGTAAGTGGGAATGGGGAGCATAGAAGGCCATATTGCTTTTTGTGACATAGCTCTGGATATCCTGAAACTTCACTTCTGTCACATTTATTCATCTAGGCAGACACAAAGACCATTCTCACTTTCAAGGGGAGAGGAAATAGATTTCACTTTTTGATGGGAACACTGTAAATGACTTATATATAATTGTTGGTTATTATATATTTGTGGATCTATATGCTTTCTAATTCTACTAGTATTATTTTGCTAATAACTTAATTAAAGCATTTACTCCAAACTTCCCTGAGGCTTTCTCTAGAGGGTTCAAAGAAGAACTAGATATTTTCCTAAAAGGCCACTTAGGGTTCAGAACAAGAGAATGGATGGTGTTAGCAGCAGAAGAATTCCTAAGTGAATCTGTGTGCAGCAAACTGCAGGATCAGGTACTCAGGGAAAATAACAACAACAACAACAACATCAACAAGTGAAAATGTTTGTCTTGGGCTGCATGAATGCAGTTGATTTTCAACAAGACTGAATTCATATAATTCAAGGTACACCTTGTTCCAAAAAGAAAGCACAGCTTTCCTGGGGCTACTCAATCTTTATCAGGTTTTTTCTTCCACAAAAGGCTGCTCTTGCTGAGCAACTTCATTGCCTTCTGGGAAAAGATGTTCTATAACATTGTCCTAACCAACCAGAGGATGCTTTCTGGAATAGTAAGTAGTTACTGATGTCTGAGTTGGCAAATTATGATAAAGACAAGCCACTTTCTTTTTTTTTTTTTTTTTACAAATAGTTTATTGTCAAATTAGTTTCTACATAACACTCAGTGCTCATCCCCAAAGTGCCCTCCTCCATGCCCAT
Organism: Hyaena hyaena; assembly: GCF_003009895.1. Classification (NCBI taxonomy): domain Eukaryota; kingdom Metazoa; phylum Chordata; class Mammalia; order Carnivora; family Hyaenidae; genus Hyaena; species Hyaena hyaena. The sequence goes on from NW_024081112.1 coordinate 1,481,593, forward strand.
CCCCCCCCCCCACATCCATCAGTCCTCAGTTTTTGTCAGCATTCAAGAGTCTCTCATGGTTTGCCTCTCTCCCTTTTCCCCACCATTTCCGCCCTTCTTCTCCCCCTTGTTCCTCCGTCAAGTTCCTCCTA
>NW_024081112.1:1482594-1507379 GCF_003009895.1 Hyaena hyaena
TGTTTCCTGCTTTCTCCTCTAGGGTGTTGATAGTTTCCTGTCTCACGTTCAGGTCCTTTATCCATTTTGAGTTGATTTTTGTGTATGGTGTGAGAAAATGATCTAGTTTCATTCTTCTGCATGTTGCTGTCCAGTTCTCCCAACACCATCTGTTAAAAAGGCTGTCTTTTTTCCATTGGATATTCTTTCCTGCTTAAGACAAGCCACTTTCTTGACACTTTGCTTCAAGTTACCATGTTGGAGCTGGGTTCAGTCACAAAATTTGAGATGGTCAAAATATAATTGCTTATAATTTAAGATCAAATCACTTAGATAAAAGTACGAAGGGAAAAACTGAGCAAATAAAGTGGAGCCTTGCTATTTAGAGAGGAGACTCTGGCAACAAGATCCTGGCAGTAGGGGTCAGGAGCAAGAGGGTTTTGCTCTTGGTTTCAAGAAGATTTTTCAATTCAATAGGATTCTCAACATTCCACCAAATAATCCCATCCTGGGGCTCTAACTTATAGAAATTTATTTCCAAATGAAGAAAATTAAAAACTCTATCTCTAAAAAATATATATTGCAACATTATAGTGAAACATGATAACAAGGTAAAAGTATAGCAAGAGGAGAATTACTATGTAAAGAGGCATATTTGCTGGATGGAATATTTTACATTATTAAAATAATGTTTATTAAAAACAAAGAAAATGTTTGGACCTGATGACATCTAAAATTACATGAATATTATAATTTCTTCATTCCAAGATTTAAGAAAATTACACAACAAACATAGGTATATAATTGCATTATAAAAATTCAAATACATGTATATTATGTTATCATTAAATTTCAAAAGACTATACAAGAAAACTTTATGATTTTTTCTAATCTGACTCTTGATTCCAGATGTAATCATTATTAGTACCTTCATGCATTTCTCTTCTCACCTTCTATATATTTCCATGTGTCATTTTTTTCATAATGAAGATATATTAAACCTATATTTCTAAAACATGCTTTTATTAGCAGATGATGTGTTGGAAATCTTTTCCATAACTGACATTGCTATTATTAACAATATGTCATATTATTAAACATCTATTGTTACCAGTATTAACATGTTGTAACTTATTTAACCATTCCTCTATTGATGCAGATTTAGATGATATCTGTCTTTTAACTCTGCAAACAATGATTCAATAAGCACTGTTACCCATATATCTTTGTACATGTATGTGAATATTTCTGTAGGGTGATACTTCAAAAATAGAATTTTAATAGATACTGCCAAATATCTCCTCCAATGTCCTTTTTCCAATATACACTCTAGCAAATGGAACACAGAAGTGCCTATATCCAAAAGAGAATACTTTTAATCTTTGATTTTTTGCCAATGAATAATGTCTCATTGTTTTAATTTCAATTTTCCTGATTATCAGTGAAGCATACTTAATGTTCACTTCCATTTCTTTTATGAATCGCTTGCTTGCATCTTTATGGACATTATTATTTCAACCAGGAAAAAGATAATGAAATGATGAAAAGAAATACATAAAGATATTCTTAGTAGTTGTATTAGGGAGTAGAATTATAAGTGATATTTTCATCTTCTGTAATGTAGAAAATTTTGATATGCTTATATTAAAAGTTTGTTGTTGTTGTTGTTTTTAATGAAAGCAAAAGTCACAAATTCTCTGATTATTCTTTAGTTACTTCTACTCCTTCAAAAGCCTCTTTGAGACCGTTTACTAAAAAGAAGCCTACACCCTTAATTGTCCATGGGGAAAAAGTCAGAATAGTTTGCTCACTATTTGGAGCTGTATGCTTTTTTATAAGCTTGAAAAAGTAATACTGACTGTTGGTTCTGAACCTTCTGCTGTGGTGGATCTCAGATTTTGTTGTGTCATCTCCACTGAAAATTTGGCACCAGCATGCTTTGCCTACCCATGCTTTCAGCTGGTAAAATCGCATAAATTAATCACAAAAGAAACAGCAGAATCAAGTGTTAAGAATGATCTCATAAAGAATATGTTTATGAGGGGAAATGATTTATTATTCCTTTAATTTGTCATTTGTTCCTTGTCCATGCTATATAAAATGTATCTGAGAACTGCAGCAGCTTTGTTTGGTGCTCTTGAGCTAGGTCTGATACTGAAGAATGTAAAGGAACGAACCACATGCTAACTTCAAGTCTCTGTATTGATTTTAATCTTTCCTTATTGATCTGGGCTCATATAGGAGGCCAGAAGGATGCTACAAGCATTTCTGGGGACAGCTGGCACATAGCTTGAGAATAGGGAGAGGACTAAATTGGGGACCTCGGTTATCAGACTGTTTGCAGGGATCTGGACACGAAGTGAGAAAACAAAAACTCAAAATTGAATTAAATGAGGAAGATTCAACACTTGGAGTTGGGCTTTGGCATTGAATTAACTTGGGTTGAAATCCTGACTTGGTCTTTTTGTAGTTGTGAGATTTGGGGCAAGTAACATCTATTTTAGCCTCAGATTTTTTCCAACATAAAATGGGGATAATACAATTAGCCCACTAGAATTCTTGTCAGTATTAAATGAATGTATGTAAAGTGCTTGGTACAGCACATAGCATAAAAATACTGCTCAATAGTGACTTTTTAATTTAATTTAATTTAATTAATTTATTTATTTTAAGTTTCATAAAGCCAGAGTCAGGTGGGACCCAATCATGGAGACTGGCATTGGAGTTTGGATTCCATGCCATTAAGGGCTTGAGAGAGGAAGTCTTGTCCTATATTATTTCCTTTATTCCATGTTTGTTCCTTGATTCTTGCTTATTCCTCCAATTCCTCTAGGATTTAGAATCAGTGCAGGCTCACTTGAGAATGAAATTTTAAACTTTTTGGCTTATGCCTGTTTAAATCCCTGTAGTCTAATGACAAAATTGGCTTCATATCTTATAGTGAAGATAAAGTGGCCATTGGGGTTCTCCAGAGTAGGGTAGGGAGCCAGGCAGGAAAGTACTGACAGCAGATGGTCCGAGAGGCATTTTGAAGGAGAAAAAGGAACCTTACTGATAGCTCAGAGGTAACAGTGCAGGAGGGAAGAGAGTCAGGGTTGTATAAATATGTTCTAATCTTAAAGGGATGGAGTAGTAGAGACCAGCATTCTCACCATAGCATTCCTCATACATTCAGCCATTCATAGGACTGGACTAGCAGTCAAAGCAAGTCTTCATCTCATGCAATGATCAGTAGCCATTGATTTTTACAAATTATCTTGAACACAAACTGCTTTCAGAAAAAGGCTATATGTTTTATCACAAACTGATTTCATAGAAAGATTCCCTAGAAATACCTTTTGATTGTACAAGATTTCAATGAGTCAAATTTATTTTTTTTAATGTTTATTCATTTTTTGAGAGACCGCGTGTGAGTGGGGGATGGGCAGAGAGAGGGGAGACACAGAATCCAAAGCAGGCTCCAGGCTCTGAGCTGTCAGCACAGAGCTTGACGGGTGGGGGGCTCAAACCTGAGAACTGCAAGATCATGATCTGAGCAGAAGTTGGTCACCTAACAGACAGAGCCACTCAGGCACCCCCAAATTTGTGAGACAAGTCATGTGCTGTACCTATTGATAAAAATAACACATTGCAGTTCACATTCTAAAGTTATCTGTTATGATATTGATAGGTACTCTACTAAGAATTTTACATGCCTTACTGCATATAAAAGGTTAACAACCTTGTTCCCATTTTATAGATGAAAATTAAAGTTTAGAGAAATGAGATTACCTGTAGCTGCTAGGGAACAGAGAAAGAAAATCCAGACTATTAACTTTGTACCTGGAGCATGTATTTTTTAACCTGGGTCATAAGATTTCACAGCAAAGTGGCAGTGGTTCCTTCAAACCACAGGCTGTATCTTTCTGGAATGTCAATTTTACTAGTGTTAAAAAGAAAACCACAGGCCTAAAATGGGTCACTTATGTTAAGACTCCCATATCAGCAAACCAACACTTAAAACCTAACCTGTCATTTCAACCAGTCCAGAAATGTGACCTTTAACTAGCCAAACTGGAATTTCCCTGTAGGAATTTTTTCATTTGTAAGTTTGAGTTCTGCTTTCTTTGTGTTGAGCTTCTAATCTAATTGGCTTTCTAGTCCAGGGCTGTGCAAAGCAGCTTGAGCTGGAAGACAGTTCCACCTAAAACCCAAGTCCCTAGTCCTTGGTTCCATCTACAATTCCCAGTTGTTGGGAATCCCTTTCCCCAGATCTAGTCTGCAGTTCCCATTTACTGGAGTTTGCTGGGTTGGTCCACACTGGGGTTTGCTGGTAGTGTGCACAGCCTTCTCTTGGCTAGTTGACAGTGATATTTTTGGTTACTGCTGGTATTTTGAGGTATGCATATTTGTTTGTCTTGTTTTGTGTGAATAAAGGCTATTGTTTGTTTGTTTGTTTGTTTGTTTGTTTTTTTAAAGACAGGGCACTCGGGTGCCACTTAGTTTCACTCTTTTTTTTTTTTTTAAATGTTTTATTTATTTCTAGGAGAGAGAGAGAGAGACAGCGTGAGCAGGGGAGGGTCAGAGAGAGAGGGAGTCACAGACTGAAACAGGCTCCAGGCTCTGAGCTGGCAGTCAGCACAGAGCCCGACGCGGGGCTCGAACCCACGAACCGCGAGATCATGACCTAAGCGAAAGTCGGACGCTTAACCGACTAAGCCACCCAGGCGCCCCAATAAAGGCTATTGTTAATGGGGATCTCAGAGGCCAAAGAGCTGCAAAAATTGATGGGAGCATTTAAGAACTTTCAGAGCACTCACCACCTAACTCAGATTCCTGTGTTAGGATAAGTTGGTCATGGAACGGGTCAGAGTAACACTAGGTCGCCCGCCAGCCTCAAGAAAACGTTCATGCAACAAGGTACACTGGTTGTACAATCCCTGAACCAGAGGCACATCCATTTTAGGTTTTAGCTTGGCTGTGTGATACCCAAAGTCTAAGCTAATGGGATCCTTAATTCTAAAGTTAAGCACATTGCCTTCCAGCACACTTGCTTATTTATGTCTAAAAACTATGGTCCTGGAAGTTGTGAATATTTACAAAAATGGCAAAATTTTGCTGAAAACAGTCTAGAATTACAATAGCCATTATGGGGAATTTCCAATTAGACACCATTGTTCATTTGAGAAGGGCACTTGAAAGTAAGGGTTCCAAAATTAAACAAATAGAATAGGATACCTATTTTAATTGGTATGTAGAAGCTTCCAAAAGGCTTCAAGATTCTAAAATAGCTTCATTAAAAGACTCATTAGAAAAGGCTAATGAAAAATTAAAGAGGTAGCTAAAACAAAAGACAATAGGACAGACTCCTAATAGGACGTGACTCCTACTGCTCCTCTCTATCCTTCTTTACCTAAGTGAATACTTAGGTTTTACTAATTGCCCATCTGAACCACATTTCTATTTTGAAGAGACTATTAAACAGCTACCTTTTAAAATAAAACTATGCAAGTTTGCAATGAGCCCCTTCAGATATTTCACCCCTTGGTAAAAGGCTGAACAAAGAACTATAGTTACAGCATTTCCAAAACCTACAGAGAAACCCCAAATGTTTCTGGAAGAATTTACAGTCATTGTCAGTGCCTATGACCGACCCCACGCTTCCAGATTTATATCAGCTTGTGCACAAGTTGATAGGACCTGGGGAGGCCCAAAAATGGATGCAAGAAACAAAACAAGTAAAACCCAAGGATGATAATCAAGACCATCAAACAGGAAGGGCTTGCAAAATAACAACTTTCTTTTTATAAGCCATTCCTAGAGTCTTCTCTGCCCATGCTCATTGCTCTACATACACAAACAAACAAAGGAAAGAGGAATCTGTGGCTGACTTGAAAGCTCATTTGGAAGCCCTCCTCCTGAAGTATTCTAGAGTCCATGTAATAAACAAGGGCACCCCACTTGCTCTTGCTGTCCTATTGTAAATGGATTATCTTCTGAGATTAGTAGGTTATTAAAAAGACAGAAAATAGGATGAAAGTCCATCAACCTGACTAACTCCTGATAATAGTTGAATATTTTGAAGTAGCTTTGGGCCAAGATCATAAACAAAGGACTGCCAGACCAATGGCCTTACAGCTACAACAGCACCAGGGCCAGAGACCTCAAATAGCACCTGGGCCTCCTACTACATTCCACCAGGGGCCCAACATCAAAAAGGTGGCCCAGAGGCTGATGTCTCAATTGTAATCAATTGGGGCACTGGAGAAAAAGTTGTCCACAGAGGTCCTATACAAATTCCTTAACATTCAGTTGACTGCACCCAAGGAAAGACTCCTTTATGAGCCCCTCCTAAAACCCGTAGAGCTTTAAGGGGATCTTGTAAACTACTACCCTTAAACAGCCAAAGAAGAAACTAAAATTAAAACTAATGGAAACCCTTGCCAAATTCTTTTATTTTTTTTAATTTTTAAATTTTTTTTATTTAAAAAAATTTTTTAATGTTTTATTTATTTCTGAGAGAGAGAGAGACAGTGTGAGCAGGGGAGGGTCATAGAGGGAGGGAGACACAGAATCTAAAACAAGCTCCAGGCTCTGAGTTGGCTGTCAGCACAGAGCATGATGCGAGGATTGAACCCACAAACTGTGAGATCATGACCTGAGCCAAAGTCAGATGCTCAACCAACTGAGCCACCCAGGCAGCCCAACCCTTGCCAAATTCTGGCAAATATTGGGACTACTAAAGTTTCTAGTTTATTTATTTATTAAAAAATTTTTTATGTTTATTTTTGAGAGAGAGAGAGGGAGAGTAAGTGAGTTGAGAAGCAGTAGAGAGAGAAGGAGACACAGAATCTGAAGCAGGCTCCAGGCTCTGATCTGTTAGCACAGAGCCTGACAGGGGGCTCAAACCCATGAACTGTGAGATCATGACCTGAGCGAAAGTTGGTCAGTTAACTGACTGAGCCAACCAAGTGCCCCTAAAGTTTCTACTTTAAACCCCACTTTCATAAGACAACAAATCCCTTGGAGTAGAAAGGCTTCCATGGTGTATGGGGAGAGGGTATCTAATAAAATTCAGAGAGAATTTCTATCTCAACCATGACAAATGACTTTGGGACCTTTTATTGGAAAACATTTCTTTTTGATCTGTGATACAGCTCCAATCAATCTATTAGGTAGAGATTTCCTTTTTAAATTAAAAGAGTTAATATGTTTTGCTTCCAATAGAGACCTACCTTAGAGTTTCCTGTCTTTCATATAGAAGGGGAATAATTTCAACAAAAGTTCCATAATTTAGTTGAGGTGCCCAAAAATCTGTGGCTACTTCCAGTATTGACATTAGGAGAAAAAGCTGCAGAGCCTATAAGAATTCAGACAGATGTGACTAAACCTCTTCCTAACTTGCTTCAATATCCATTAAAGCCTGAGGCCATTGAATACCTCATACCAATAATAGAAGACCTAATCACCCAGGGGTTAGTCATTCCCTATACTAGCCCCTGTAACATACAGATCTTACCAGTCCAGAAACCAAATAGAAGGGGATGGTGATTTGTTGAAGACTTAAGAGCTATCAAGAGAGTTATTCCCAGGGCGCCTGGGTGGCTCAGTCAGTTGAGTGTCTGACTCTTGATTTCAGCTCAGGTCATTATCTCAAGGTTCATGGAACTGAACCCTGTGGAACTGCACTGACAGCATGCAGCCTGCTTGGGATTTGCTCTCCTCTCTCTACCTTTTCCCTGTTCATGCACTCTCTCTCTCTCAAAATAACTAAATAAACAATAAAAAAATAGTTATTCCTCATTTCCCAGCTATTCCAAGAATGAACCTCCTTTTGTCACAAGACCCTCCAGACTCAGATGGTTCACTGCTGTAGACTTTTGTTCAGCCATTTTCAGCACCCTTATAGATCCCAACAGTCAATATCTATTTGCCTTTACAATAAAAAAAGCTATCCTGGAAAGTTATGCCTCAAGGGTTTCACTGAGGCTCCTTCTTATTTCTGCCAAGCACTCCACCAATATTTAAGTACTCTCCAATTCTCTGGGAAATCAACCCATTTACAATGTATGGTCAATCTATTGCTGTGCCCAGTTACCAAAGAAATGTCCATAAAGGATTCTTTTTGTTTGTTACAATGATTAGCTAAAAAAGATATAAAGTATCTAAAGAAAAATTATAATTATCTTTGGACACTGTTCATTACCTAGGTTATAATCTAAGTGCTGAAGGAATCCAGCTATCTCCAAAAAGAATTAGGCTAATCCAGGAATTTCCTAGGCTCACAATGAAGCAACAAATTCTGGATTTCTAAATGTAACTAGCTAATTCAGACAATGGATTCCCTATTTTTCTCTATTTGTTTCCCCACATTGTAAATTTACTAAAATTTCAGTCTCCAAGTCTCTTCCCTGGGAAGATAAATATGATCAGGCCTTAAAAGACTAAAACAAGTACTGCAAAAGTGACCTGTCCTACCTAACTATTCAGAAACACTTCACCTTATTTGTACATAAAAAGGACAATGAAGCCCCAAGAATGCTCATGCAAGAACATGGCAATAAACATAGGCATATTGCCTATTACAGTATATAACTTGATTCTACTGCTTGTGCATATCTGAACTACTTTAAGGCTATACCCACAGCTGCAAAGTTAATAAAAGCCTCAGAAGATCTAACCTTAGAAAATGATATTTATTTGAAAACTCCACGCATTGTCCAAAGTCTTCTTAACTCTGAATTGACTCAACATTTCTCTGCAAGCAGACTAATCTCTTATGAGATCCTTCTGCTTTCACCACATAATCTATATCTTAAGCGATGCAATGTTCCTAATCCTGCCATTTTACCACTGCTGCCTGATGAAGGTGAGCCCCATCACCTCCCATTTCATGACACTACATTCTTATTTATGACTTTGACTAATTCCAATCTAATGTTGTTTGTTAATGGGTCATACTGCAAAAATGAAAAAGGGAATTTCCAGGTTGATTATGCTGTTATCATCTAATATGAGCTCTTTGAGAGGTGAGATCTCCCACAAACTAAATCAGTCCCAAAAGCAGAGCTCCTGGTCCTTATCAGAATATGCCAGTTATCAAAAGAGCAAATTGTTAATATCTGTACTGATAGCTGATAGGCTTTGGGGCCATCCATGCTTTTGGAATGTTATGGAAACAAATGAGTTTTCTTATATCCACTGGGACCCCGATCCACAGTAAGCAACAAGTAAATGACCTTCTTGTTGCTATTTTCTTACCTTCTGAAACTGCTGTTGTCAAAACTGAAGGTCACAGTATAAACACTAAACATGAGTATCACAGAAATGCCCTGCCTGACTCTCATGTAAAGGCAGCAGCAAAAGAATCTGCAAAAGTTATGGCACCTGTGGGTGAAGTCCATTCTGCTTCTACAAAATATGACCTTTTGTTGCCAGGCTTTTGCCATCCTGATGTCCTTGTGACATGGCGACAGTATGTTACCAAATCAGAGAAATAAAATGGGGCAAATAATGGTTGTAAATTCAGTAAACATTCAGGGCTACAGGAAATCCAAGATGGACACTTGGTTCTTCCTGGATCCCTGACAAACCCCATTTTTTTTTTTTTTTTGTTTTCACATTCCTTCACCCACTGTGGTATGTTTAAGATGACTCAAATTATAAATAAACAAGGGCAGGGAGAAATATAAAATTGTGAAAACTGTTTACCATTAATGTCTGACCTGTCTCATGTCCATAATCCTAGAAAAACTATTTTTGTTCCCAGAGGCCTTAAACCACTTTCCTGGGGATCCTCTGAACAACTGCATCTGGCCTTCATTCAATTGCTACCTGGTATTGGTTATCAATATGTTCTAGTTGTTATATACATGCTTTCGGTGGGTTGAAGTCTTCCTTTACCACAAAGCTGATGCCCAAACAGTGGCAAAGGAAGAGTTAGAAAATGGGTTTCCCACTTGCAGTACATCTTCCATAATCTCCAGTGTTGAGGCATACACTCCACTGGGCAAATCATATAAGTATTAAATAAGACCTTACTAACCTCTTGAAATCATCACTATCTTTATCACCCTCAATCATCAGGCAAGGTTGGGAACCATGAGTCTGAACACTGAGCACTTAGAATACTGAGAATTATCTTGCTTATAGTAATTGTAATAATCTCCCTGGAGTGCTATGTCCTCTCAAAAGCTTTAAATGCCGCTGTTAATGACCAAGCAAATGATCATCCCTAAACCCAGAATATCAAAAAGGAATGAAGTGGATGATCAACTCAAAAATTGTGAACCTGTAGTCCTGGCCTGTTAATATCACACAAAGGATCAACAAAATTTCACAAAAGCTGTGAGAACTATAGAGCAGTAGCTGGGAGTGGCACTAATACCTTAAATTTTTATCACACTTCTCAGTTAAGCTGAGAGTCTGATTAAAATGGGGGAATTGTTAAAAAATAAAACCACAGGCTCAAAATGGAGTCACTTATGTTAAGGTCCCATGTCAGTAAACAAAAACTTAATACCTAACTTAAGTGTAGTTTCTACCTCTAACCCCAACTCCCAGAAATGTGACCTTTAACCAGCCAAACTGAAGTTGCATGATCAACAGTAGCAGGTGAGTAATCCATGGATAGGTCCTTACCATATCTCTTAAGGGGGTGACCTTGACTTCAACAATGTATCCATTGTTACTCCCTCTCTAGTTTAAAAACCTTCCATTTTGTACAGCTCCTTGGGACTATATGCTAGACAGGATGAATCCCAATTCAGAATTATTTAATTAAGTCAAGTTGATCTTTTAAATTACTCAGTTGAATTTTTGTTCTTTAATACTAAACTCTTTAATTAAAGACATTTCATACTAAATAAGCATGCATGGAATGTCTAGTTTATTATCTTGGAGGATGTTAACTCTGAGATCCCCACTTGCCCACTCTATCAAGATGTCCAGACTTTTCTAATGGCTCTTCTTATATGTTCAAGGATCCCAAGGGTACTTCACTCAGGTTCACAGGGTGAGTCCTGTCTGCTCCAACCCTTCACTGGTTGACGCAGATCTCAGATAGTATTTCTTGAGAGTGGAGGACAACACAAGCATGGCCCTGGAGACTGAATCTCTAAGAACTTGGCCTCCTCTATGCAGCTGCTGTTGCCCAGCCTTAGCATAGATGTTTAGTGCAGCTACTTTCTGTCTATCTGTCTGTCTCTCTGAGCCAACTGCTTCTTCAGCCTGACACTCTATAGATGCTCTGTTTGCTCTGTATGCCCTCACTTGCTCTAGATTAAGGAAAGAGGTACTACTCTATTCTTCCATACGGATTCTTCCAAGCACTCCCAGGTTCTTCTCTGCATCCAGGGTCTTTAGTCTTCTGTAAAAGAAAACTTTGATCTCTCTCCAGGCATGTAACATCTCATCTCCAGACTGGCATGTGCTTATGGGCTGCTTGTGTCCCCTAACTAGAGTTTATGCAGGTCTTCCACAAGTAACTGGCATGATCTGCTTTACCATTTTACAGTATAAATACAGATGCACTTCACAAATAAGTGCACTTTTTGTTTTTCAAATTAATTATTTATGTTCTTTATCCTTCCTCTGATGCATTTAAGAACTCCAGGGCCTACCCTGTCTGTGAGGATTAGTTCCTTCTCAAAATGCCAAACAAAGAAAAATAGACAGTCCAATTAATCAGCTAGCACAATTGGTTTGCACACCACCAATCATGTTCCTGTGGGACACTAATCTTGTTCAGGCACAATGACATCCTTGTTGGCAGAGAGTGCGATGGTGTCCCACACTTGGCTTCCAAATTTACCACTGTTTTCTGCAGCCAGTCATTGCTCCCCAAAACATGATTCCATACCTGGCAGATAAATCTGGACAAGCTCTCAAGCTTCAGCCAAGTGCAGTGCTGAAACCAACTTTTCCCCACAAATTTATGGACCCAGTGTACCTCCCTTTTTCCTCTTGGTAACTTACCCTTAGATAACAGTGCCTTTGGTAAGCTCCCCAAACAGCAGACCTGTGTTAGGACTACCCTAATTCAACAAAGGTTTTTTATAAATAGTCTTGAACTTTAAAACCAGAAAGGGCTCCTTGGCTCTTCAGAAAATCTTTTAAATCCTTATTCAGTTTTTCTCATAAAGTTTTGCATATTGAGGTATATTTAGTGACAAGGAAACTGTATTAAGTATCCATCACCACTGATCCCCAGGAGAAATGTGCTAATTCACACTAGGTGTCCCTATCTAAGGACAGCTTTAAGTTCTGAATGCCAAAGGGACAGAGTTTTACTTCATAATTTCTGTCTCGCTACTTCATGATCTAGCAGCCTGTTCAGTATAATAGACAGTAAAAGCATCCTTTTTTTTTCCAGGAAACATCTTATACCTAAACTCTATTATTCCTAAATTCAGAGTATATCTATTTTATCTATAGTTACCTGATTATTCACAGATATCTTACAAATTATAGATCAAGTCATTTTTACATATAAGACAAGAAATGGCAAAGATATTTATGCTTGAGGTGAGCAGTCATGGCATTTAGGGATACTTTAAAGGAAAAATCGCCAACTACTTTAGGGTCCCTAAAGTGTAAAGGCATTGCTAGATTATGAGTTTGATATTAGACCTTAAGAAATACTATCAGGTCCAAAGTTTTAAATTTTCATGTCACATAATATGTATTAATAAAAGTATACAGCATTACCTCTCCATATATGTGGTTAGTGTAATCTGTACTCTTATAAATGTATAAGACTATCAGACCATATAAAGAAATCAAACTGAAACAAATTCAACCAGTAAAAATTCATTAATGGTTCTATCACAATAATACATCCATATACAAAGAGTTTTTGTCAAAATATGGTAACTAAACTATATTGGTGGTTGATATGATACTGCATAAGCCTAATAGAGCAATTTTAAGGTAACTGCCTATGTTGAATGACTGATTGAAAAATAAAAGTTTCCTCTGAACAAAAATGTTGATGAGCATAAGAACACAAAATATAAAAATTCTACTCAAGGAAGATTATGAGAGAATATTATAATATGTTTCCAATTTTCCAACATGACAAAATGGGTAGATTTGAAGAATAAAACTTGCTTCTTCTCTCACCACCTTCAGTTCTAGAGACCATTCAGTGATTGACTCACACTGGTGGCATATGAGCCAAATGCTGCTAATTGACACATTTTCTGTCAGCACAGTACTGTAAACATTTTCAGCAAATTGCCAAAATTTTAAAAATTGTGAGATTAAAAAAATAAATTTCCAAGTTTCTTGAAGAAGACATTGGCAACAATCATGTGTGGCATATGAGTCCCCATCAGGACCACCACTCTGCATGATTCAAGGAGATGTTAACTGCATGGATTCTCAGTAAATGATGGTCCTTAGAGTTGTACAGCATTTTGGTCTTCAACTCCTTGTCTAGCTTGAATCATTCATGTATGTTACCCACATAACCCATATTTAAGGATCCTATACACCATAAACTGTGTAGAGACAATCACTATTACTCTTCTACTCTTCTTCTTCCTATGGAAATCACCAATGTCTAAGTAGAGTTCATGCAGGGGAACAAAAGGGATCAGAGCCAGTGAGTCACTACAGAGATGCTTCAGTGTTGGTCAAAATAACCAGCACGGAAATCCATTGGCAAGGAAAGGATGGTTACTAGAAAGCCTCAAATAAGAATGGGTCCAGAAAGCAAACAGGGAAGGATCTTTTTGTACCATAGGCAGGTGAGAAATTACCACTGCTGTGTAGCACAGCCTTTACAGGAAAATATCTGAATTCCAGGAAGTCTGTCTGTACATGGAGAGAACTAGCTAGCAATAGGACTAGGTTGAGGGGGAAATCTCAAATTCTGAGACACAATGCAGATCCTTATGGAAGTTGGGAATCAAGCAGGCAACTCAAGTTGAGGTTTAGCTGCTGGTATTGCTGTGTGTGCTGGAAACACTGTCATATTTCAGAGTGACATCAAATCAAAGTCTAGTGCTGAGCTCCCCAACTGGAAATCTTGGTTCATTGAATTATATGCCTAATTAGGAATGGGATTGGTCAAATCCAGGACTGAAGGTCACAAACACACAGAGCCTCAGATGGTGATTAAGTGTCCTGAGCCATGGGGGCTGAACTGTAAGAGATGAAGTCTGACTTTATTAGAGTCAGACTAAGAGTAAAGTGCTGATGACTTTAAATGCCCTGATAAATTGTTAGAGAAAAATGGCCAATATTCTCTAATTCAATTTAGAGAATTGAATTGTTTCTTATTACTTAACACATTTCTTCATGTCCACATTGAGTCAGTCTTCCGGACTTAAATATAGAACCATGTGTTAAGAGTTTTCAAAAGTGTTTTGAATCTTTCCAATCCAAAGTTAATGATCCTTCCTCATTAGGCAAACAGGGGTATGTTCTAGATGCCATACTGTCTGTACACATGCTTTGCCAGATAATAGGGAGCTAACTCCAGTGCCATACAAATGTGGTTAGAGGATGGAGCAGCATTGCGGTAAATTTCTGGCCAACTGAGAAGGTTGTTTCTGGGCAAATGCACAGTACAATCCTAGCCATAGCTCCTTCCATCTGGTACTGATTTTCTAAGGGTTCAGCAAAGTGACAAAATGAATGAGACAATGATTCTTTCTGTGCCAATCTAACTACTTAAGAAAAGTCAAAGTTACTTTTGTACTCATCCCTGTGATATTTCAGGACATGGCATGACTAACTAGAATAACTGGAAAGCCTAAGAGAGGCCAGGTCCTAAAACTAGAGTTAACCATGAATGTGAAGCAGAGATGGACAAAACAGCTCTAAATTCTATCTAATTGATTATTCATGTATAATAAAAAAATATCAGTGGCAACTATCATTACTCTCAGTTATTATTGACCACACACTAAATATACACTAATACTCTATACCCCATTTAAGCAGCAATGACTTCAGATTATCTATTTGAAGAGTTTGTTAGGTAGCAATCTGGTTATAGGCCGATAGGGAAGGTTAGTTTTGTCCTAAAGCTTCATTTACATAATAAGAGCACCATTTAAAAAATTTTTGTTCAAAAGCATTTTCCAAAGTTGGAAATGAGGGAAAAAAGTTGGGCAACATATGTGTGTGTATATATACATACATATATATATTTTTTTTCCTTTTTTTTTTTTTACTGTCTTATGAAGAGATTTTTTAACAGATCCATTCAAGAATATTTAGGAGAAGGTACTTTGTCCAGATTTAGTGAAGATACATGTTACATGTTGATTTGTAGGTTTTTATCTGATAGGAATAAAAATAATCATTGTCCAGGTGCAAAGATAAAACTTAGGGATATAATTTATTGCCTTGTAGGCATTATGTATCTATTAGAAAATTCATTTCATTATTTTGTGTGACTGACTACATAACTCTCCATTTTCAGATTCTCCTTTTTGTACCACCTTACTATCTTGCTGGTTATCTGATTAATTACTAAATTAAATAAAATAGTTGACAATGTTCATTCTATATTTGCATATATGTTGTGTTCTTAACTTTTGGGGAATGGTGACAGATAGGCTGTAGTATGACCATTGTTGCTATTGCTGGGACCAAGCAACATCTGCTGAGTTTGCAATCTGGCTGAATACTCCTGAAACTGCCATAGATTCTCCTGCAGCCCAGGTTTGACAGCTACTGCTGCTGGATGCACCACCAGAAAGAAAAAAAAATAATAGCTCTCCCTTGCTCCTAACTTCTCAGCCCTTTTGTTCAAGGTCACCAAAGGAATTTGTCAAAAGAGTCTAGAAGCTGTAGACTTCTTGCTAACTATGATTTTGGGAAAAGCATGGAGAACGTTTGCTGTAGTATCATGAAGAGGAAGAAATGGAGATGAGAGTGAAAAGGAAAATAACTGGCACAAGGGAAAATTAAACGCAGATGGAAGGTGGCACTAAAAATACCCCATACATGATCTCTAAAGTAATAAATCCCACTTAACAAGAAATGTGGATGAAGAGAAGTTAACTCACTGAAGATCACACAGCTGTTAGGTGGTAAAACTGGGATTTGGACATGGGCTTCACTCTACCATTGATAATTTACTCATTATGTTACATTGCTTCCCTCTTAAGGTGGAGGACAAACACTAGTAGCTGGCAGTGCAATATGGCAGTAAGTATTTAGAAGATTAAAGAACTTATAGAGCCAGGGTGATGGGGATCCAGAAACTAGCAATATTTGGAAATTAGAGCAAGCAGGTAAATTGTTCCCATCCTTCAGTCTGAAAATAAAATTCCAATTCCAAGCCTTAGAAAACTTAGGAGGAAATGAAGGGAGAGTGGGGGAAATGAGGTATAAATTTCTAAATAGAGATGCAGTTCCAGAACAAGCAAAGAGTTTTTTATTGGGTGGGTCATAGGATCAAGGTTAGAACACTACAGCGTACAAGTTAAAAGATCCAGTTAACTATTTGAAGTCCACGTAAAAAAATTTTCAGGGGATATCATATTTGCATCCTAGATGCTTTTCCCCCTTCTTGTCATTGTTCTGTAGTGATTAAGGATGAGATAAACTCAGATGACTGTTTGTTCTTCAAAAGAATTGGAACTAAAGGTCTTCTCATCACTTGTCTGATTTCTGCTAGTATAAGAGGAACTCTGAAAGAATGTTCTTAAATTAAAATACGAAAGAATGTTGGCAGAACCATTTTTGAAATTCAACCTAAGAGAACACTTATCAAAGAGATCTCTTATCACTTATTTATCATTCACTCACTCGTTAATTCATCTAAAAACATAGATTAACCACTGAACTAACTCTTGGGAATACAAAGATGAATCAAACTAATTCCTTGCCTTCAAAGTGCTTACTGTCCAGAGAAGGGTAAAATAGGTATAGACAGCTTTCTGCAGTATGAAGCAGAATTAAATAAATAAACAAAGAATTCCAGGAGAAGAAACCATAGTGTCTCAAATTCTCACTAAGGGGTGGCAGGGGTGTATGGAAGAGGCTGTTTTGTGGTGGCTCTTAAGGCAGGGTCATACTATTTATATGAAATTTGTGTTCTGTTTAAAATTTTTTTAATATTATGAGGACACCAGCAAATGTGAATATACCTTCTCTGCTCACCTGCTGTTTTGTGCTTTTAAATTTATATCCCTGTCCAACACCCAACATACTCACACAGATACACATGTTTGTATTTGGACTTGAAATATCGAATAAGGGTAAGTTGAAGAGAGATGAAGAGATGATGGAGATGACCAGATGTCTTGTACTTTTTGCTTCACACAATATTATTTTCATG
Organism: Hyaena hyaena; assembly: GCF_003009895.1. Lineage (NCBI taxonomy): Eukaryota > Metazoa > Chordata > Mammalia > Carnivora > Hyaenidae > Hyaena > Hyaena hyaena. Next base: position 1,499,855 of record NW_024081112.1, read on the forward strand.
GATATTTTTAGGACAAGTATGAACTACCTTTATATTAAATTATCTGTTTTTCTTTTCCTTTTTTAACTTAAATTTTAGTTAAAATAAAGTGCAATGTTTGTTTCAGGAGTAGACTGATCATCACTTATATACAACACCCTGTGCTCATCATATCTAGTGCCCTCCTTAATTCCCATCACCCATCTAGCCCATCTCCTTCCATCAACCTTCAGTTTGTTCTCCATCATTAAGAGTCTCTTGTGGTTTATTTCCATCTATTTTCTCCCCTCCCCTTCTCATATGTTCATCTCTTTTGTTTCTTAAATTCCACACATGAGAGAAATCATATGGCATTTGTCTTTCTATGATTGACTTATTTCACTTAGCATAATACATTCTAGCTCTGGACCCACAACTATATGGCCAACTAATCTTCAGTAAAGTGGGAAAGCATATCCAATGGGAAAAAGACAGTCTCTTCAGCAAATGGTGCTAAGAAAACTGGATGGTGACATGCAGAAGAATGAAACTAGACCACTTTCTTATACCATACTCAAAAATAAATTCAAAATGGATGAAAGACAGGAAATGGATGTGAGACAGGAAACCATCAAAATTCTAGATGAAAATATAGGCACCAATCTCTTTGACCTCACCTGCAGCAAGTTTTTACTAGACACATTGCTGAAGGCAAGAGAAAGAAAAGCAAACATAACTTTATCAAGATAAAAAGCTGCTGCACAGCAAAGGAAACAATAAAACTTAAAGGCAACCTACAGAATGGGAGAAGATATTTGCAAATGACATATCTGATAAACACCATGTTGAGTATGATAAGTTCTTTATAGACTTTAGGTACTATCAAATAACCCAGTTAAAAAATAGAAGAGGGGCGCCTGAGTGGCTCAGTCAGTTAAGCGTCCGACTTCAGCTCAGGTCATGATCTGGGTTCAAGCCCCGCTTCAGGCTCTGTGCTGACAGGTAGCTCAGAGCCTGGAGCCTGTCTTCGAATTCTGTATCTCTCTCTTTGACCCTCCCATGCTCTCTCTCTCTCTCTCTCTCTCTCTCTTTCTAAAATAAATAAAACATTAAGGAAAAAAAATAAATAGTCAGGAGATATGAATAGACACTTTCCCAAAGAAGACATCCAGATGACTAGCAGAAAAGATGAAAAGATATTCATCAGGGACATACAAATCAAAACTACAATGAGATACCACTTCACACCTATCAGAATGGCTGAAATTAACAACATGAGAAATAACAAGTTTTGGTGAAGATGCAGAAAAAGGGGAAGCCTTTTGCACTGTTGGTGGGGATGAAAACTGGTGCAACCACTCTGAGCAGTATGGATATTCCTCAGAAAACTAAAAATAGAACTACCCTATGATCCAGCAATTGCACTATTAGGTATTGATCCAAAGCATACAAAAATACAGATTCGAAAGGGTACATGCACCTCGATGTTTATAGCAGTATTATCAATAATAGCCAAGTTATGGAGAGAGCCCAAATGTCCATCGATTTTGGATGGATAAGGATGGATAAGAATGGATAAGGAAGATGTGGTATATGGTACACACACACACACACACACACACACACACACAGGAATATTATTCAGTCATCAAAAATAACGAAATCTTGCCATTTGCAATGGTGTGGATGGAACTAGAATGTATAATAAATTATCTTTCTTTAAAAATATTTTTTTAAGGTTTGTTTACTTTTGAGAGACAGAGACAGAGCATAAGAGGTGGAAGGGCAGAGAGAGAGGGAAACACAGAATCTGAATCAGGCTCCAGACTCTGAGCTGTCAGCACAGAGCCGGATGTGGGGCTCGAACCCACGAGCAGTGAGATCATGACCTGAGCTGAAGTCGGACTTAACCGACTGAGCCACTCAGGCACACCAATAAATTATCTTTCTAAATAATAGCTCCCCTTTTTGAATCCAGAACACTACAATTCTTACATGGAGAGCATGGCAAGACTAGGGGCTGAGGAAAGGAAATGGCAGATAGTATATATTTTTGGAGCAAAAAGTTATGGAACTTGAGGTTATGTTGGGTCCTGAATGCTTGAGTACTCAAAAGCTTTTGGCTGAAAACAATAGAAAACTACTTAATCTGGATTAAGCATGGAGGGAATTTATTATCCAAAGTAACTGAAAAGTCCAGGGGAGGTGTCTTTTTCTGGCACACCTGACTACAGGTGCTTAAACATTAACTTCGAAAATATTTTTCTCTTCATTTCTTGCCTCTGCTTTTCTCTAGCTGGGCTTATTTTCAGGCATGAAAATGAAACGGACAGCCACAAGCAATACCCTATTGGGTTAGGAACTCCTGTAGAAAGAAAGCTTTTCATTCCCCCCAATTCTATCTAGCAAACGTCCCACATCCAGCTGTCTTTGGCCTGACTTCTGCCATGTCCCCTTCTGTGATGAATCACTGGTTCTAGGAACTCTGAGGGCTATGATTTGCTATGTCTACTTCATTTTCCCACCTCTAGAGCATCCTCCTGTGAGAATTGGAAAGGAGAAAAAGTTTGAGGGATATGCTCAAGGCTGTTATCAGAAAAAGGGGAAATGGATTATGGGCAGGAAAATACTAACAGAAAAGTCATGCTAAGGGATTTGCATATGTGAGGACCGAGGGCATAAAATCTTTTTTAAGCCCTTAGCATGAGTGAGAAATGAGAGGATCCAGCTAACGACACCAACTACAGTGTGGGGAAACAACTGGCTGTCTGCGCAAGTAACAAAAATGACCTCAGAGACCACAGTAGATGATGAATTACTCATAAGAAAACACCTCTCTGGCTGTTCTTAAGAGAGTGAAAAGAATCCATATTGCAAGATACAAATGTGTAATCTCAAAGTAGCTAACTTTCTCATGTGGAGATCCTTAATTATTGGGAAAAGAAGAAATGTACACAGTTGTGCATGCAGATGACCCAAAGATCCACTATCATTAAAACATGTAACTCTTTTTTCTTTAAATTAATTGGTATGTGTTCTGTTTGTCCATGAGCAGCAACTTATCTTCCTAGAATTTTGTTTCTAGTTCCTTCTCCTTCCCCTTCTCCACCCCACCCCTATTATTGAGTCACTAACACAATATAGTTTTGTTGTATAAGGTAGAGGCTTGTTATGTGAGTGTATGCTCCCATTTGTCATCTGCCTTATCGTGAATTTTGAGCCCATGTCTTTATCACCTTGGTTTCAGATTTATAGTTTCTTCTCTGTTTCCTAATGTTGGTTTCAGTACTGGAAGCCTCTTTATTGTAGGGGGCTAAGAACTGTGTATCTGCAAAAGCATTTCTCATTAGTGACTGTGCCAAAAACAAGTCTGAAAGACTGAAATGCACCACACATGATTATGGGATAGAATCTGGGCTCATCTATTGCCTCACCATACCCAATGCCATCACTACTATCTCATCAGATAAGATGATGGTTCATTCACAATTGGTGTAATTTTACTACTCATCACAGTTTAGGATATACAAAATATCGCCTGTTACCTAAATTAATTATAGGGGGATGAATACACCATGCTCACACTTTTAAATTCTTCACTGACATGATTTTCTTTCTAGATACTTGTTGTAGAGGGGAAGTGGGATAGAATGACATGAGCTTCAAGAATCCTTTCATCATTTCTAACACTGAAATTCCAGTGTAAATATGATTCTATGAGTTCATATTAAAAATCTAGCTTCACTTATTCCTCAGTGAAAATCTATAATACCTCCTTGCCACAACTAAGGTGTTACTGTTTTTTTTGAAAATATACCACAGAATGCTTACTGGAGTATCATGAATAATTAAAAATAAAGTAAATTTGTCAAAATAAATGAACATATTTTGCTTTGTGAGCTATTATCCTTTACTTTTTAGTCATAGTTCTATATGATGAGTTGTAAAATAATATGCAGTAATGCTCCTTGTTATTAATTATAAATGGCAAGTGGATGCCATCCAACATTTTATATCCTATTAGTTTTGACCTCAGTTCTGGTTCCAACTTTGCTTTTGGACAAGTTTTAACTTCTCTGAGCCTCAGTTTCCCTTTGCAAAAAAACTGTAGCTGTTATTAATTCCTCAGCAGATATGGCAGGATATTCTGAAGATTTATCACAGAAATGCAGACTAGATAATTTTGCTAAAGTATAAACCACATATAATTTTAAATTATAAAGTATATGCAGCTATAGGATATGGTTGAATGCAGGACAAAAACTCTTTAAGGGAAAATGTTTGGTCTACTTTGTTTATAACAGTGCCTGATACTCAATAAATATTGGTAAATGAATGAATTAATGACTATTCCCGAACTACCTAACACTGGGCCCATATTATGGATTAAATTGGGTCCCCAAAAATGATATGTTGAAGTACGAAATGTGGGACCTCAAAATGGAACTTTATTTGGAAATAAAGTCTTTGTAGATATGATCAAGTTCAGATAAGTTTGGACCCTGATCAACTGATCAACTGGCTAGTGTCCTAATAACAAGAGGGAAATTTGGATACAGAAACAAGGATACCATAAGAAGACAGATGCAAAGATTAGAGTGATGCATTCATAAGTCAGTGACTGCTAACAACTACCATGGGCTAGAAGAGTCAAAGAAGTGTTCTCCCCTTGAGCCTTCAGAGAGATCATGGTCCTGATGACACCTTAATTTCACACTTCTACCCTGAGAAAGAACATATTTCTGTTGCTTTAAGCCACCCAGTTTGTGGTACTTCATTGGCAGCCCTAGAAAACTGATATGGCCAGGATCACAATCAATGTTGCAATGTCTGTGAAGATCTAGGGGATCACCATTTGATCTCGGTCTTCATATTTAAAAATTTTACTTTGGAGGGGCAGCCTGGGTGGCTCAGTCAAAAATTTTACTTTGGAGGGGCAGCCTGGGTGGCTCAGTCAGTTAAGCATCTGACTTCGGCTCAGGTCATGATCTCACAGTTTGTGAGTTCGAGCCCCACATCGGGCTCTGTGCTCACAGCTCAGAGCCTGGAGCCTGCTTCAGATTCTGTGTCTCTCTCTCTCTGCCCCTCCCCAGCTTGCACTCTTGTCTCTCTCTCAAAAATGAATAAATGTTAAAAATTTTTTTAAATTTTATTTTGGAGAGAAGTTGATGGACTTATATGAATGCCTGGAATAATTTATTATAATGGAAGTTTCTTTATTATTGTAAGGGAAAACAGCAATATCTAATAAGCATTAGTAATTATTCTGTTTTAGACAATACAATCTTAAGCTTACATAACTGTCTAAATCTTCTTCTGTTTTCTGCCAACCACACTCATCTAAATCATTTCTCAACATATGCTACTTAGATGTTAACAGACATTACTAAACTATACTATACTTAATATAACATAACATGACATAATACAATACAGTTAATAAATACAATTAATAATAATATAATATAATTAACATAACATAATAATCACCAAAATATGTATGGTCTATTATTGCATAAGTTATATTTCCAGATACCTGCCTTTTCTGAGAATATTCTTCTTTGCTATTTATAACTTTCTGGCTACAGTTGATTATTTGCATAGTTTGGATCATTAACTACTACTTGTCTGTAAAGCCTAAACTTGATGTATTAATAGGCTATGGTGTAACTACATCTCAAAATCTTTAGTACGCACATAGAGATTTAAAGACTGGAGTAGCCTTCTAAGAGAGATTACTTTTGATCCACAGATTTTATGGGACAACATAAATGACTGTTGCATCTGTTATGTGGATATGATTGAATCATAAATGATTGCATTTGTTGCTAAGGCAATTAATTTTAAGCTCTATATCAACAATTCTGCAATCATCATTGATATACAAACTTTCCCTCTTTTCTCAATGATAAAAACATGATTTTATAAACATAAAAAACCCGTGATTCAGAAGTCATTCTTATGAGTTACTACCAACCTTTCAACTCAGTCTTGAAATAGAAGCACATACCTTATATTAGAATATCCCCAAAGAGCACTTTGGGGATGAGCACTGAGTGTTATGTAGAAACTAATTTGACAATAAACTATTTGTAAAAAAAAAAAAAAAAAAAAAAAAAAAAAAGAATATCCCCAAAGAACAGCTTTCTCTCTGAAAAGGCACTTCTGAATTATTATACAAATATAAAAAGTTTTCCACAGGTTCATCATAGGACAAAATTTATAGAAATCTCTTCTACCTGGATATCCAATTAATATTCAACTACATTTCAAATAAGCCAAGATTTGTCATGAATTATTCAGTTTTAGATTTCTATAATCTCCTTACTTTCTTTGAAATGCATACTATAAATCTTGCTCTGATTTCTCTAGGTTTTGATATAACTTCTTTTATTAAAATCACTTTTCTGCTTTAGCTTTTTCCAAAAAGTAAAGAAAGTATGATGATTTGCTAAAATTAGAAGGAAGCTTTTTAAAAAATCTCAAAATGCCTTAAGTCACACAAAGTTGTTTTTTCTTATGTGTGTAGGTGCCAGTATTGTGTACTGGAATTTTATTTTTAAATTTTTGTGCATGGGATTGTCACAGGTCTGCTAAAATATGTTAGGTTTCAATTAATTTGTGAGAAAAACAACAATCCCCATGCCAATATCAAGGCTGACCCAATTAAACTCCACCAAAAACATAGCATATTATTGTATTTTTGTCCCAATAAACATCAAATAGTGGTAAGGCTTTCTTTTTTTTCATGTTATTTTGGAGTTATCTATGTATCTATATGCCTGGAACTCTAGACCATGCATTTGTGAAAGATATTTCGTTTAAAAAGGGAGCAATGACAATATCAGATATAGTGGGAAGAGTATTTTACAACTTGCTAATATGAGTTTTGGTTTACCATTTAAAATAAACACTGCCTTAATAATATTTGCTGCAATGCTATCCTTCAAAGAAACACTAGCAGCATTTATATTTTGGCAAGAGAATTATGACAAAAATGTTTGGGAAATCATTTGAACGGTGTCTCCAATATAATTTTTTACCTTTTGTTTTATCTAATCAATGCTGAAATAAATGAATTTCTGCTTCATTTCCTCATTGTTTGAATCATATCAATAGATAAAGAAATTAGAGATGTTTTGATTAAACTATTATTTTGCCTGGGGAGAGGGCAAGATGGCGAGCTCCGTACCTGCACTCGCGCCCATACATCACACAGAAAAGATCTGAAGCCATTGGAAACCTTACAAAACCTGAGAGATTGGGAGAAAAAAGACGCAGAATCCACTGAGAGAGGCTTCTAACGTAAGTGCAAACCGGGGAAGATAAAATCGGGCCGGGATCAGAGACTCCAGGGTGGGAGGCGATCCCCCTCTACCCTCTACGGGGAGTGAGAGGGGAAAAGAAGAGAGTCCGAAACAGAAAAACCTCCGCACGGGGGAGAAAAAAACCTCTGCTCGGTGCATAGAAAGACCGTACTTGCCAAATACCTGCACACCAGGTCCCCTCGCGCCAACTGGTCCTGGGGGGGGCTGAGCACACAAACTGCTTCTTTGTGCTGCTCCTG